>NW_025860876.1:0-3484 GCF_002878395.1 Capsicum annuum
CTTTTACTAGCGACTATTTTTAGGAAACTTCTGAATACGATATGTGTAAAAAAGACAGAGCTTTTGTTTGTCATCTATGATCTCAAGAAATGAGATGGACAAATCAAAAGGTCCTCAAAAAGGGGCATTAAACCTATTTTTAGGGCTGCCCTAAAACACTGTTCTTGGGTATTAGTGCTCTATTGTGGCTCCCACTTTGCTTGGGGATTTTTGAAAGAGACCCTCATTTTGTATATTACACCCTGCATCTACAGAAAAATGATTAGTTTGAATGAAATTACTCCATGCTGACCTCCTTCGATCCTTGATTTGATCCTTTCCATCTCTTGGGTATTCCACCATATCGGGACTTCCACCCTGACACTCCATCCCAAATGATGTCTAGGCAAATAATAAATAAGTGAGTCATAAGATTTTTGGAAAATAGTCTTAAATTTTTTAAAATAATTTTGAAAACTTCTGTAAAACTTTTAGAAAATCTCTGCCAGTCATGTCATGTACTAGCTCAACGAATGCCTTCCTCGTGGTTTTGACAATATTCGACAGATGGTTTTCAAAACTCATGATCATTGTTGGAGGGTTTGTTCAAGTAGTTCTATCATAGCCAAAAATTGAGTCTACCCAGACTTTGTTACAGTTGGTGGCTTCCAAAGCTTGACTTTAGCCTCTGGTGCTGGGGAATTTGGAATACGTTCCGATATTTGGTGAAAATTTTGAGGTCCTCCTAAACATATCTGCCTCTGTTTAAAGTTGTTTGAGATGATACCAATCCGAGTAGATCTGAAGTCTTTGCTAATCTTCATTCTCTTTGTTGGACGTCGATCTTCTCTTGTGAATTTTCAAGATTCCTTCTCGAAAATTCTGCCCCAGTTTCTATTTCCTGGGGTTATATGACCGAGTTGTTAGGGCGCCTACATATCCCGTTGAAGCAGGAATCAGGTCAAACATAGTTCAGGACTATGCTGGGGATATACAAAGAAAATCTAATGGGTTGACCGCCTACGTATCCCTTTTGTTTGGAATTTAGGTCATCACGTAGTTCATATATAAGAGGAAAGGATAAATTATCATAAGGGGTTAACCAAAGCCGACATAGGCCGCCTACATATCCCTTTCTTAGGAATTCAGGTCAAACGTAGTTCATACATAAAGGGAAAGGATTCTTGGCGATTACACATCATAAAATTGATACTATTATAAAGGTGATTACAAATAAGCCAAGAAACAAAACCATAACATCTTTCAAGCATGATATCTCTTTACCGCATCAGAATTGATTGGTTTGGTCCACTCTTGACCATCCATCTCGGATAGTATTAGGGATCCTCTAGGTTGGGCTTCTTTTGATTTTCACATTCCTCTATATCTACTACTAACTGCTCCTCATAACCTTTTTTGTTCATCATTATTGCCTTCGTCTTGTTCGCCTTACCCTTGACGTGATATGATATTGATAGGTTTTTTAAATTATTGCGAACAAAACAAACCATGCTAGATAATTATAGTTAAAAAGTAACTTCTTAAATAAAGGGAGGCTTTTTGGAAAATAAATAAAAACTATGGTTTATGACCCACACAAATATGGGCCCATGACTTTTTGAAAGTTGTAAAACACGAAACAAAAATTTAAGACATAAAAAGGTGGATAATGGGGCCTCCTCCGGATCATCACCAATTTTAAAAACTATTAGTAATTGCCCTTTCATCTACCGCGATGAGTGATGGGTTATGAGTGGAGTGGAGGTCCATTTTTGTAAGGCCTCCCACGATGTAATCTTTTTCACCCCACCAGACTTTGAAAAACCATTTGGTAGAGAATTTAATCCTTCAAACAGATCTTTTATCGCATCTCTAAGGCCATCATCGTTTGACACCTCATGTACAAGAAATGACTGGTACAAGATCGGCAAGGGCCTAAACAGACTCTCATTTGAATCATCTTCGATCTCATTTTTCCTTCTTCGCTGGTACTCTATCCCATGCTTAAATTCTTTTTTCGGGACCATAACAGGCTCAAAAATTCCTTCTAAATTCTTACTTGAGGTGGCCGCAACTTTCTCTATCTTTACTACCTCTTCTGTTCTTTTGAGTCCTTCTGAATTTACCTTAGCAATGGCCTTGCTAGATGCCCATTCACCATCTATTTCAATCATGTTAACTATAGGTCCCCCATGGTTAGGCAATGGATTACTGTTAATAGTTGGTGTTGGTGACTGAAGTGTGATGACCTTCTGATCGATTAAATCTTGGATCTTATGTTTCAAGCTGATACAATCCTCGGTACTATGCCCCGCTGCTCCTGAATGATAGGCACAATTTTGATCGGGATGATAAAATCGGGAGTTGGGATCGATAGGCTTTGGTTGGATTGGTTGCAAATGACCGGCATTCCTCAATCTTTCAAACAATTGGGTATGACTTTCAGCTAGTGGGGTGAAGTTACGAGGAGCTTTCTTTTCATAGTTTGGACATTGGGGGTTATACTGGCTTAGGTTTGTAGAAGGGGGTACTTGGTGATAATTTACAGGCGTTTGGAAATTTGTTCGGTTATTTAGAGGAGTGGTTTGGAAATGAAACTGATAATGTGAAGGTGGAACTGGTTATTGGGGAAAGGTGTTTGGCTGTGGAGCTTGGTATGAGGATTGGATGTTTGGGAGTGGGTTTTGGTATTGGGGGTGGGCGTAAAACTCGTGCGGAAGGTTAGGTGACGGCGGGGAAGATAAAACATTTCTAGAGTTAAATCGTTGTTTTGATTTTGTAACAGAATTAGCAGAAACCATACCTACCTGTTCCTTCATCTTCTTAGAGAATATGACAGTCCCGAACGACGTCGGGGTTTTGGCAATCTTCCCTGTCTGAATACCTTCTTCCAATGATTTTCCTATTTTTACCAAATTTGCAAAGGTTGCTCTGATAGCGGACACCATCCTGGTATAAAATTCTTCTTCCTGTGTGCGAGAGAAAACAAATACTATTTCTTCCTCAGACATGGGGGGTTGCACTTTTGCAGCTTCCTTCCTCCAACAAAAGGCATAGTCTCAAAAACTCTCATCACTCTTCTGTTTGATTCGATCTAGTGAATACCGGTCCGGGACTAATTCAATGTTGAATGCGAACCTGTCAAGGAAACCCTTGGCCAATGCTTTCCAACCAGTCCATCTTTTTGGCTTCTGAGACATGAACTAGTCTAAGGCTTCACCGCTTAGACCTCGTCTTAATAGGTGCATCAATAATGCCTCGTTCTTCCCTATCCCTACCAGTTGCTTACAGTACCTTCTCAGATGGGCCATTGGGTTTCCGGCACCGTCAAACATTTCAAACTTAGGGACTTTGTACCCATCTGGTAGGTCTACTCTCAGTTGATAACATAAGTCGTCATACCCTAAACCGTCGTGGTCCCTGGCTCCATGAGACTCTTTGATCCTTATGATCTCTTCCTTCATAGATAGCAAATTCCTTTCATGCTCGGTCCTCCACTCTTTCT
>NW_025860877.1:0-1542 GCF_002878395.1 Capsicum annuum
TTTCCTGTCTAGGAAGGATCATCTTGTGAACCACATCAAAATAGAACTGGTGGAGATGAGACATCTCATTCTTGAGAACCCTTCTATGAGTTAAAAGAAAAGGATTTCTAGAGAATTTCCTAGAAATATCAATAGTTGAAGGAAGGTTATCAAGAGGAGGCCAAGAACCTTTCACATAATGACCCCAACCTCTAGTTGGAACATGTAAAATTCGACTCAGATCAGCAGGGTAAAGATTAATGGTTTTACCATGAACAGTGGTGGAGAACATCTCCCCAATAGCAACTCCATTTGTATAAAATTCATACACTTCAGCTTTCCCAAACTTCCTTTGATAATCACCTTGAAGAAACAGGTGTGACCATCCCCGAGCGTTCAGTTTAGTGAGCAACACATCCATATCAGGTCCCTCAGAACTAGTGACAACTCTACCCCTAGCCAACTTATGTTTTTTGAAAGTGAAGAACATGAGCTGACTGAGAAGCCTTGTCAGCAGGAGTATAAAAAACAACATCATAGTCAAGATCTGGATCAGGGTGAGTAGAGGGAACAAGAGGGGTATCAGGAAAAAAATCAGAATCTGAGGCAGAGAAATTAGAAGAAACAGGCTGGGATACTTGTTTCTTCAGACGAGAGGAGGATTTTGAAGAACCTCTGGTAGAAGGGGATCCTTTAATAGTAGAGGCTTTCGCAGAAGAAGATTTTGCAGTAGATTTTGAGGACGATGAAGTTTTAGAAGTGGGTTGGGATGGAGAGATAGGTGTGAATGAGGATTTTGGCGTTTTGGCAATGATATGCTTCAGTTTTTATTTAGAACGAAGGAGAATATCAGGAGAGGAATCACTGAGAGGTGGAGAAGCAGAAGGAGCAACCCATTTATTTTTACTTGCATGAAGTGCTTCTTTCAAAGAAGCATCTTGTTGTTGTTTCTTTCCTTGAGTTAGAGGAATGAAATGATAACCAACTACAGGGGAAGGCTTAACTGAAGTAGATTCATCTTCATCAATGACATCAAAAGAGGATTTCTATTTTAGAACAGATCTGGACCTTCGAGGGATGAGATTTGCAATGGGTTCATCATCTTGATCAACAATTTAAAGTGGAATTGGTGGAGGGAGTGATGGGTTGGAACGGGACGAGGTGGTTAGGGAAAATTAGGTAAAAAGGTTTGGAAAGTTTCTGAACGCAGCAAAATTAGAGAATTTTTGGGTGATTTAAGGAGGAATTAACGGAGGTAAGGTTATATTTGAGTGAATGACAGTAGAGGTGAAAGTGTTTATGGCGGAGTCAAGTGAGGAGGATGAAGAAGATGATGAGGAATTTGTGGCTAGTGAGACAAAAGGTTAGTGTGTTGTTGTAAAGAAGGTTTAGACGGAATGAGAATGAGAGGGAAAGGGGATACATATTTGAGAGGGATTTGGAGGAAGATGAACCGTGTGAGGAAAGAATTTTGATAGAAACGTAATGATTAAGAGGTCTGTACTGATGGGAAAGTGCTGGCAGCTTTTTGAAGCAGATGACTTTTGGATTTTTGGCGGTTTA
>NW_025860878.1:0-4959 GCF_002878395.1 Capsicum annuum
CCGCCTTTGATCCCACAATTAATGACAAAATCAGAATTTTCATTAAGGAGGTTCAAAAATAAATATCCAACCTAACTAAAGCATATGCTCAACATCTATTATATATACATAAAAATTAATTTTAATCATCTATAGATAATATAATTTTTATCGAAAAAATCAAATAAACCCCTAACCCAAGCGTGGCTCCCACCCTGTCATCACTATACTACAACTCATATTGATACTTTCTTTGGTATATATTTCTATATATTAGAAGAGGGTTTCGACATGTATGTTTCAGCAGGCTGCTTGCTCCGTGATTTTACTATATCACTCCTAATAATAATTAATAAAAAAAATAAAATAAATATAAAATAATAAATTAACTCTTGATTTTTTAAATTAATTTGACGTCTTATATGAGGCTCACTTAAATTGTTTTCACAATTATTTTTATAGTAATTTTGATATATCACTTCTAATTAATTGTTGCACGTCATTTAAGACATGTTTGCTTTGCTGGTTCAATCGTGATTTTACTATATCATTTTTAATTAATTATTATGACCATCTAAATATTGTGCCACTTAAATTGACATTTGTGATTTATTACCTCACTTATAAAGGATAATAAGCAGATAGCAGATGAACGTGTTTGCTTGTGCTGTCAGCTTATATATTTCTTTTTATATTTGTTTATTTTACTTTTTTTTAATCTGTTTTATATTTGAAAATTACGTAAAAGTATTATAAATCACAATAATTAACAATTTGAAATAATTAAAAAGACGTAAAAAAAAATAATTGACTTTCTAAATTTTATTACTGCCACATAAATTGGAATAGAAGAAAAAATACTATAAATCACAATAATTAATAATTTAAAATATTTTAAAAATTAGTTAACTATCAAAATTGTATCAATACCACACAAAGTCAAATAGAGAGTGTAATATATATTATTTAAAAATTACGTAAAAATTATTAAAATTCACAATAATTAATCTAAAAATATTCTTCACATTGGGTTCATGCTAACACGGGTCATATCACCCTAGTATATATAGAGAGAGAGGTACCGTACATATGTCTTACATATCTAAGGTAATTATGAACATTATACTAAATTCATTTAAATTATACTTGAAATCAAAAGCGTGTTTAGACTTTACAGGCCGAAGTCGTTTGATTAGAAAAAAATTATTTTAAAACTAATGATTGTATGTAAGATAACTCATTATTTCATGATTATAATATAAATAGTAGGATAAATAATCTCATTATTAACTAACACTTTCAACCGAATACAAAATAATCCCGCATATTTATACCTTTACCTTCCAAGACTCCGAAGAATACTAGTTTGTATGTGATATGAAGTCTGCATATATTTTTACTATACTAATAACTAATATATATCGTCAACTTTCTTATTGTAATGGCGTTTTTTATTCATCTTACATGCAGCGATCAATCGAGTCTGGTAACGGATTCAGAATTTAAGGATTGTGAGTGATTAAAAAATTGAAAAAAATTAAAAAGATGACCTCAAACCCAAGTCACCCATTTCAATGAATCACCTTAAGATCAATCTAAATGTCAGTGCACATTAATCAACTTTTTTATTTGAGTAGGTATTTTTATATAATTTATAAAACTATTTTTATATATTTTCTATGTAATTATAGTTATTCCGCATGGAATTGGGGGTGAAGTGAATGTAATGTCTTTTCCCATATTTACCAAATGATGATTTGATGTCCCCTTCTCCACCATTTGTTTTTAAGGAATCTTTTTTCATGCACCAAAGTCCAAGCATATTAAAAGGCCCTACGTTCTCCTCACAAGTCACTCTTCTTTCCCTGCTTCTATGGGGCACATGCTATGCTATCTCCACTTTAATACCCCTTGTGGTTCATAAAAATACATCTAAAAAAACTCACCCATTTACTATTTTAGCTACTACGTGTAGTTATTCTCACTTTCTAATCCTGATGTCTTTTACTTGATTGTATTCATTTTTATTTGTCATTTTTTCTCAATTTTTACGAAAAGATAAGCAGAGTGATTAGAAAGTATAGTAATAGGATGAAAGCTATTCATGATCACTGTGCAAATAAGAATGACATTATAATTCATGAATTTATTCTTTAACTTGATCGTAATCAATATGTATGTCCTATAATTTAGAGCGTATATAAACACTTTAAGTCATTATAAATTTGAATAACAGCATGCGCGTCTCAAATGAATTATCATACAAGATATGTGTGTATTTGATCAACTTTATACTGTATAAGTTTACAGGCATCTTTGATGCTAATTAAGACGGTGATTAGAAAGCAATTAAGGCAGTGATTAAGGAAAAAGATAAGCAACAGTGCGTACTAGAAAAAAGGGAGAGAGAGGGAGGAAGCAGAAGAATCAAGTAGAGTCATGCTAGAATTCGAGTTGCTCTATGTACTGAAACTATCTCTAAGAAGAATAAACCATTTTCAAGAACCCAAAAAATGGAGTTGCAGAACAGTAAAACAAGAAAAGGAACAACACCCACAGGCCAGAATAACAAAAACAACAAAGACACTTACGAAGATTCCACCTTTTCTGCTTCCTCTGCTGCTAGTCACATGAAACATAAAGCCAACAAGGCTACCATGGCTCAGTACAATGCTGATGCAAAGCTTATGGCTGAATTTGAAAAGTCTACTGTGTCTGGTGAGTCATTTGACTATTCAAAATCAGTGCCTTATGCACCAGAAGATGCTAATGAAGAAGAAATCACTGCTTATCTTTCAAGAATTCAAAGGGGTGGTCTCGTCCAGCCATTTGGTTGTATGGTTGCTATCGAGGAACCCAGTTTCAAGATTATTGGTTATAGTGAGAACTGCTTTGATATGTTGGGTTTAAAGATTGTTGAGCCTGCTAAGTTGAAAGGTTTAATTGGGGTTGATGCTAGAACCCTTTTTACCCCTTCTTCTGGGGATTCATTGGCCAAAGTTATGGCATCTAGGGAACTTTCTTTGTTGAACCCTATATGGGTTCATTCTAGGAGTAACCATAAACCCTTTTATGCTATACTTCATAGGATTGATGTGGGAATTGTGATTGATTTAGAACCTGCTAATTCTAGTGATCCTGCATTGCTGCTAGCTGGGGCAGTCCAGTCACAAAAACTGGCTGTCCGGTCGATAACTAGGTTGCAGTCACTTCCTGGTGGAGATGTAGGGATTCTCTGTGATACCGCGGTGGAAGATGTGCAGAAGCTGACTGGATATGATAGGGTAATGGTCTATAAGTTTCATGATGATAATCATGGCGAAATAGTGTCTGAGATTAGGAGATCAGACTTGGAACCTTATTTGGGTTTGCATTATCCTGCAGCAGATATACCACAAGCTGCTCGATTCTTGTTCAAACAAAATAGAGTTAGAATGATATGTGATTGCAATGCACAGCCTGTTAAGATTGTTCAGAGCGAAGAACTAAAGCAGCCGATTTGCTTAGTAAATTCAACTCTTAGATCGCCTCATGAATGCCATAGCAAGTATATGGGCAACATGGGATCTATTGCGTCGTTAGTGATGGCAGTTCTTATTAATACCGGTGATTCAATGAAGCTTTGGGGTTTGCTTGTTTGTCATCACACTTCTCCCCGCTATGTGCCTTTTCCACTTCGATATGCATGTGAATTCTTCACGCAGGCATTTAGCCTGCAGCTTAATATGGAGCTCCAATTGGCATCACAATTGGCAGAGAAGAAAACTCTCCAAATGCAAACATTACTATGTGACATGCTTCTTCGAGATGTTCCATTTGGTATTGTAACACAATCCCCTACTATTAAGGATCTTGTGAAGTGTGATGGAGCTGCACTTTATTGTGGTGGAAAATGTTGGTTGCTTGGGGTGACGCCAACTGAAGAACAAGTTAAAGATATTGCAAATTGGTTGCTAGTTGCTCATAAGGATTCCACAGGTTTAAGTACGGACTGTCTTGTAGAAGCTGGTTATCCTGGTGCGGCTTTTCTGGGAGATGCAGTTTGTGGCATGGCTACTGCGAGAGTTGCTTCCAACGATTTTCTATTCTGGTTCAGGTCTCACACAGCAAAGGAAGTCAAGTGGGGAGGTGCTAAGCATCATCCAGATGATGAAGATGATGGAGGAAAAATGCACCCGCGATCTTCATTTAATGCCTTCCTTGAAGTTGTTAAAAGCAGAAGTTTGCCATGGGAGGTCCCGGAGATTAATGCCATTCATTCTCTACAAATCATAATGAGAGAATCAATTCAAGAGATTGAGAACAGCTCGCTAAAAACTACTACCTCTTCTCAGCAGAATGGTGCTGATGGGCCAAGCATGGATGAACTTAGTTCTGTGGCAATGGAAATGGTTAGGTTGATTGAGACAGCCACTGCTCCAATTTTTGGAGTTGATCCATCTGGCTTAATAAATGGATGGAATGAGAAGATTGCTGACTTGACAGGATTGCATGCTAGTGAAGCTGTTGGAAGGTCTCTCCTTAATGATATTGTTCATGAAGATTCACATGCAACTGTTGAAAAATTTCTACATAGAGCTCTGTTAGGTACTACTTTTTTAGCCTTAATAGCTATCATTATAATTTGGAAACATGCTTAACATTACATGGCTATGATTCTTGTGTGTGCGTTCATTGTGTTCTTTTATATTCATTCTTTTTTGCATTGCAGTCATACTTGAGCCTACCTTCTTAGATTTGAAATTCATGCCTACTGGTAAGAGAATTGGCTATCTACACTATTGAATTGGACTGTCATCTTGTGTGTTACAATATATGCATTGTTTGGGGCAATATTATGCTTTCAGCATTGACTAATCAGTCATCTCCACTGCATAGTGAAACTTACTTCCACTAGCATTCCTCAGCTACCACCCACCCCACCCCACCCCACCCGGTCTTCTCTGTCTTTGTAACTTGTGATAATTTATGATTCAGGTG
>NW_025860879.1:0-1810 GCF_002878395.1 Capsicum annuum
ATGATCAAAGTTTTGAGAGGGAAAAAAGGGGCAATTTCTGTTAATAACAAAGTATAAAAAAAGCTTGGGATGTGAAGAAAAAAAGAATAAATAGTGAACACATATACAGGAGTAATTAGAGAACCAATTAAGGACACTTTTATTTTCTTTCTATTTGGAAAAGGATTTAACAAAACAAGTAAAGTATTGATTGAGAAATTGTTGCATATTATTAGTTATTGTATTTATTAGTATCGTAATTTGACACTGACTATTCAAATCTCTAAATCAGGTAGAATACTACAATTGGTCCAGTATTAAATGATGAAATACAATTAATTTTGACGTGTCTTATCTTTATCTCACGAGTTTAAATATTATTCGCCATTGTATATAAAAAAATAGGTTATTCGACTATGAATAAATTTCTTTTAAAGAATCAATTGATGACATGGCCTGGTTAATATTATATTTAACTTACTAATAAATCTTAAGCTGTAATAATAATGGTGGAGATATCTTCATACTTTGCGATAATTTAATCCTTATCTCTATTTTTTTATTATCCTATATTTCATATCCGCTTTATATCTTGAGTTATAATAATTATGAAAAAATTTTACACCGTGTATAACTAATAAATTTATACCTCTTTTTTTTTTTTTCCAGTGGATATTTCATATTTGTTTTATATCTTAAGCTATTATAATTGTGGAAAGTACTTTATGTTATGTGAATAATTAAATTTTTTTTCTCATTTTTCACTCGATATTTCATATCATTTTGATGCCTCAACTAGTTTGTATTTAAGTCGTGTTTGATTATCTTTTCGTTAGTTATATTTTAGGTTGAACTAAACTACTATAATTCATCCCTGCCTACAAATTAGTTTACAACGTTTACAAATCCTACAAACAGAAGTTCATATATTTATATTTATTGTATATTCGCTTAGAATGATTTTAAAAAAAGGAAGTACTACTTATCGAGAATTGCAAAATCGTAGAATAAAGAAATTAGTTGAGATTATACGCAAGCAAATTTAAATATCATAATTATAATAATAAAAAAATTATATTCTCATGAATCAAACTTATACCCCACAATTTTTGTAAATTTCATATTTAGTATGATGATCCATATGTTTACCAAAAATATATGCACTAAATTATCAAAAAATTAGTAAATCTAGTATTACAATAATATATACATTTTGTTTGCCAATAAAACGAACTCAAATTGGTAATACTAGGAAAAGTGTCAGAATTGGTATTGCAAGTTGGAATTGTCTTTAAATATTTATGTCAGGTGTATCATATTTCAATACATATATATAATTGCCACAAATAATGTTTGCGTGTAAAATAAAAACTTATTAATAGTTGAATCTATAATTTGAAGTGGCACCTAGCTATTTTTGGCTAAGGATTATTTTTCCCTTTCATTTCCAATTTAATTTTGGATATACTATAAACTTCTATAATAATTAAATTAGTGTCCATCAATAAAGATCACGAAAAAGATTCTTTTTTTTTTCAAACATGGCATTATGTGTAATTTTGGCAATAAATCCTGTCATATAAAATTTATGCCATTTTTGCTAAGTTTAGAATTTTGTTTGACCAATAATCTAATTTCTAGAAGACTGTCCTTTTGAAAATCACTTTATTTCTTTTTTTATTTATATAGTATTAATATTTCTTTTAATTAATCTATTAAAAAATATATGACATTTTTACATTATGATACAATTTAATTTTAAATTTTCTTTTACCCTTAATAAAATGCTTTATAGTCACATAATTCTCATGACATGCTTAAATTCATAAGT
>NW_025860880.1:0-4535 GCF_002878395.1 Capsicum annuum
GCACAATAAAATGAAATATGTTGAAACTCATTTCTTGGGGGGAGGGGGTTGTCCCTGCTGGTTTGAGAAACAATGCGAAGAACTCACTTTTTTGCATTCCTCTCCGTGAGCACAACACTAGAAATTCACAATATGTGAGCCTTGTCTAACAAATGACGACTTTGCTGTGAATTTTTTTTTTTTAATTGAGCATTTCTTCTTTTAATAGGCTCTATGTAGCACAAATTTGAATTTACAAAGATTAATGAATACTAGATACGAAACGATCATAAAAAAAAAAAAAAGAATGAAATTTCATATACGTCAAAACAAACGATAGTTGTATATCTTCTGTGGTACAAGATAAGTCGTCACTGCAAACGCACAACGTCAAACTAAGCACCTTTGGTGTACTTGCTTTGTTGCCTCAAGACCGTTCTGAACGAGCAACTCCACATTAATCATTTTTTAAGAAAACTAAAAATTTTGTTGATTAATGTCTCTTTTTTTTTTTTTTGGCCTTTTACAATTTTTATTTTAAATTATAAGTTCTTTTTACAAGAGATCTTCATTTTTATATGTTAGAGATTTTCGCTTTTGCTCATAAGAGATATGGAAAAGATCATTTTTCTTCTTTAAAATTGTAATAGAAAAAGAGATCTCATTTCCTCTCATAAAAAAATGTATGAATAGCAAAAAAAAATGAATGTTCGTCCATTAGCCACATCAACTTTTGACGTGACAAAAAAGAATTTTTAAGAAATTATTGTTATAGTAGCTAAGTTCAGCTACTTAATGTGACCAAATATAATTTTATGACTTTATTATTCGGGAAAAAGGCCACTATAAAAAAATGGGTCAAATTACAGGAGTTAATTTTAAGGTAACCCCCGTAAATTACGATTTCGGCAGTTTCCAAAATTCCCCACAATAAAAGCCGTCACAAATAATTTGCGACAGTTTTTTTCCAACAGTCATAATTAATGCGCTTTAAAACCTTCGTTACTCTAAACAAGAAACTTCAAACACAAATAAAGAACGCCCCCTACTGTTACCGACGCACTCCCACCCCCTAACCCTCTACCCTAATCCGCATTTTCGACACCTTCCTATCAAGAGTGATGTCCTGTAACTTAAAAAAAAGGAGTTGATCAAATACTCTTCACATTTACATTTAACTATCAACTGAAAAGAGAAAGCACTCAAACAATTCAAGACTAGATAATGAGCCAATTTTCTTTCCTGTTCTAAACATGAGAGACGGGACAAGATGCGTGTCTCCATTACAAAAATTCTTAAGAAAATCAAAGAATTATTCTATTTGTCCCACAAAAATTGATCCACATTATATTCTCTGAGATCCCCAAATGTTTGCCACAGCGTCTATAAATTAAATATTACATCCCTCGCTTCTATAAAATATTCAGATTCGCATAAACCAATTCACTCAATCAATTAACTGCAGTTCGATCCTATATTAGTTGGGTCAACTACATAAATCCTTTGTTCCTATTCTCCTCTATTCAGGTCTATTACATCCCAATAGTAGGAGCTTCCTAAAACTAAGAAGTTTTTAAATCTTACACTTACACCCACATGAATATACAAGCTCCTAACCAAAAAAGACTCCTAGTAAACACCATTCCTAAATTTGAGAGTAACAACATCAATTAAGTCTTAATCCTAACTAATTACTATCACCAATGTAGATTCTTTGCTACCATTGTGCTCTGTTCTTAACGAAGTCCCCATTGACTCTAAACAGATATAATGTTATCAATTGCAATTCCAGTATTTTCCTGCAAATCAGACTATTTCATTACTACCTCTTGAAACGAATTAAATGCCAGTTTTACTAAAGGATTATCCAAAGTAACTTATACCCCCTTGAGATTCATCTACAAGATTATGTACTTCATAAATTTTAATACTATGGATCAATGTTCTCCAAGTCAAATGGGAAGTCATGCATGAGCTACTACTTTATGCTCTTCTTTTCACAAGGGAAAGGAAAACAGACACAAAACAACACTGAGAGTGTCCATTTCCATAGTCCAACGTACAATGAAAAACATACTAGATAAGTATGATGAAGAGCCTAAAGCATGATGAAGAACCTAAAGCATCAAAGAACCTTACAGAAGTTCTGGAAAGAAGAAATCTAAACAGAAAACAAATAACTAACCTATATTTTTGCAGTTCATAACAATGAACTGAAACCGAGGTTGAGCACGACATAGATTATTTGACCCTTTTCCCTCTTTTTTGTGTTTGTGAATGAAACACAACTGATATATCGATTTTAGTCAAGTTGCTGTGACTAATAACTTCAAAGAAACAAGATATTGACACTGGTTTTCCAGGAGGAGAATCTTCAAACTAAGAAGAACCAACACATCCTTTTGTCTTTCTGAATGTGAATGCCATTTCACTAAAAGATACGTTCAAATTGCACAACGTAACCATCTAAGATAATGAACTGGATATTCTTTTTACGCTATTTAAGAATGACAATTCCATTTCACTAAACATAGCTTAAATCCTTGATATTCTAAACTAGTAGCATTTATCATAGCGATATGTCAAGGACAAAATAGTTGCCAAAGTACGTCACTTGCCAACTAGCTACTTGACGCTAAACCTAATTAATAACACCATCAAAACTAATTTCTACTTGTACTTAGATAGAGCCGGTTATACTATTGATGAAGTCTCTAAGTAGACAAGGCTCCATCTATCAGTTGTAATCTAAGTTAAAATTTAATCTAGCAAGTGGTTAATGAGAAAGGACCCTTCCTTAAAAGAGGATGACATTCGACAAATAGCAAAAATTGGTTCTACTCTTACTTCATAGCAAAAATTGCATTCAACAAATAACAAACCAAAGATGCATAAAAAGAAGTGGAAAAGTCAAGTTGTTCATTCAATTACCAGCTTCTGTGCTCATAGTTAACTTTGAATGAAGCAATTCAATCTTGTTATGCGCTAATAGATACTGCAGAATCCGCAATTCTCAGGGACCCACCAAGGTCAATTGGTATAATGGGAATGAAGGAGTGCAGGACATCTGTTATCAGTGGTCGGTAACTTGGTTCTGGTTGTAAACATAGCACGGCTACAACAGTAACCTATCAAATCATCCATCCATTTTGATTTTGTAAGTTTAAATAGTAAAATGGAAGTAATAATTTGACAAAAAATCCAGATTCTCTCACTTGTGGCATCGCCTGTAAGTCATGAATTACTGAAATGTCATCATCCCCATGAGCTCAAAGAGATTTACAGCAAATAATTAAGTATGATTGGACTATCTCTTGCATAACATACCCATGTGACAATAGATTGGCATTGACCTCCCTCTAGTCTCTACACTGGTCTTCTTCCCAGCAAAAGCTTCAGAAGTATAATGCCAAACGCATAGACGTCACTCTTATTAGTTAATTTCCCTAAAGCACAACAAAAATATCAGCAAGAATGTTTTACTTTTGAATAGATAAGAAAAATAAGATCTAACATTTATATTTTTATTTGAGAAAAATAAAAATAAAACATTCTTTTCTTTTTCATTAGCACAAAGTATTATGGAATAGATAAAACTTTTGCAACTACTTTGGAGTATCCTAGATCCGTATCTACAATTTCCTCATTTCAACTTAATTTGTCAAAGCCAGGCAGTACTGGGCTATTTTGGAACAACACATAATAGTACAGAACTGAAATAGGTTGAAAGTGTCAAAATTGGAAACTTGGAGATACATTCACCCTTATTAGGGCATTCCGATGCACTAAGGCTACTATAATGCACGGGATCGGAGCAAGGGCAGATATATTCACCCTTATCATCCCAAAACAAAAAAAGATAAATTTACTGAACATTCATCCAATTTCATGTCATATTTCCTCAAACCCTGATCGTATCGCCATGAAATTATGTATTTGACATATTACACCCTACACCGGCAGGATTTCGAAATATCTAAATTTTATAGGTGGAAAATAATCAACAAATTCCAACAGGAACAAACATTAAACTTGAATGGATATGCAGCTACGCAACTCCTTATCAGAAAAACACCATCAATTCCTTGTACACAGCAGAAGCACAACAAACAAGCTGATATCATATATTGTCAGAGCCTATACACAAGTAACCATTTCACAAACTCCAGATTAAGGACACTATCAATCCTAGAAATCTCTTTCTCTTTTACTTTTTATTCAAATATACTAGTTATGCTAAAGACAAAAAAGAAATTGCTACACAAAATACAGTTTTCCCAGAAAAATTAAAAACAAAGAACACAAATTCAAAAAAGTGGGTCTCATTCTCCTAACACCCGGGAGCTTCAAATGGGTCAGATATCATCACCGAAAAAGCCTTTCGGTGATGACTTTCCACGGCGGCATTCCTATCAATGGCTGTTGGGAAGGCCATTGATTTCAAACACTAAGATTTTCAAAATAGAATTACAAGAATTACCTGGGAGCTGTGAAGGCAATGGCCGACCGGAGACTTTCCATGGCAGAGTTCCTATCGATGGCCCGCGTACCTCAAT
>NW_025860881.1:0-2242 GCF_002878395.1 Capsicum annuum
ATCACATATTATTGACGCAAAGGCCATCTCATACCATCGCCCCAGAAGGCATTCAATATCTGTTGACGCGCTAGACAGAAACGCTGACGTTGAGGATATCATCATTTAATATCTGTTGACACGCTAGATAGAAATGCTGGCGTCGAGGATATGTCATTAATTTATGAATCAGCATCTGAATGCATCGAGAGCACACAATTTGAAGGGACGCCTTTAAGTTGCTATCTAAGGATGAATGGTATATAAGATTTCCTAGAAATTGACAATTTGAGGGTCATCTATAAGTCGTATTATTTGAAATAAGATAGTGTGAAAGATCACCTATGAGTTGATAGTCTGTAGGACATCCATAAGCCACAACAACATCCTAACTGGATAGTGTGCAAGATCGCCCAAAAATCGATAGTTCAAAGGTTATCCATAAGTCGCAACTAAATCCTTACTGGAAAATATGCAAGATTGTCAAATTGATACGTCCAAGGGTTCTTTATAAGCCACGTCATATCCAAGATTGATTATGTGCAAGATTACCCAACGACTAATAATTTGAGAGATTATCTATAAGTCATATTGTATCCAAGGTCGGATGATGAACAGGAACACCAGAAAGCTAGCGATTGGAGGGATATCTGTAAGTCATCTCTTATCCAAAGTTGGATAAGGTGTAGGATTACCTAAAGGCTAGCAATTTAAAGGATGTCTGTAAGTCGCCTCGTATCCAACTTCAAATAACACACAAGATTATCCAAAGATTGATAATTTAAGAAAAATTTATAAATCGATCATCATCTATAACCAGAGAGGTTATCATTCCACATACAACAAGTGATATAGGTAACCAAAAGGGTTGTCACACCAGCATAAGATTACACGATTGTAGGGACCGTTCTGCATAAAGTATCGTCGGTGTCCAAAAGGGCTACCCCACTTTGAAGACATATTCAACCAAAAATGTCATAATTATACAACAACCAAGGAGGTTGTTGTGTCTATTATTGCGAGTTATTTCCTATCAAACAGGTACAAGAAAGGATAAATTCGCTTTTTAGACAACAATTCATGCGGAGATATGGTAAAATACTATATACTTCTTTTATGAATTGAGCTAATCACTAATGATGTTTGTGTGAGAAATTGTCGAGAGCATCCGAAAGGATGAAAATCTCAAATCAAAACCACAGGTGCGGACGACTCCAAAAAGAACGTAGCACAATGTGGACTCTTTCTCAGCAGCAAAATGGGACATAGTCTGGAGAGGAATGTCAAACTCTCTAGACGCGAGATAAATGATGATCACCACCACCATCTAACCACGCCTCTATTATAAGACATGTGGATATTTTGGGATATTCTGGCCTCATCTTTACCTCTGGGATGTTTTCTTAACTCATACCGAGGGGAACTTTCTTTTTCTTTCAAATTCGGGTGGCAACACACTTAGAGTTTTGGAAATTATGTCCTGGTAAGTTATTTCCTATGGATGTGAAGGATACCACATTCATGGTTAAGAGGTTACAGACCTCTTTTCTTCAACTCGATCAACTTGTCACTCATCCTGATCCAAGGATTGTCTGAAAATAGAAGACTATCTTTTCTACCGATAGAGTCGAACTACAAGCAATCTGATTCCCTAAAATCTAGGAGAAATGTAGGCTGGGATCTATGTAGAAAACTCGACTGCATTCCAATCTCCCCCTATTCCCTTTATTCCCCAGCTTCTCAATTTAACCAAAAACTCTAAAATGGTGATAGTTGGTGAATTTTCTTAAAAATTGTGCTTAAAATCAAGCTTTATGAACTACAAGTGGCCTGAATTCTTATGAAACTTGAGATATGTAGGAAACCTGAAATCGAGGCTCGGCCATAACTCCACGAAACTCGTGCGGAAAACCGACCTTCCTTAGATACAAATTTGTAATCTGACAAAAATTAGGAACGTCAACCTCCCTTTGCCCAGGATTACTTGCATCCATCCTACCCAGAGGGAGGGGGCAGTTGTTGACACCTAATTTTTGCCCTCCACGACTACGTTTAATCTCGAGTTTCTTCGATTTTCAAGTAAAATCACAACAATTATTTTTTCCAAATTTTTTGAAACAGGTATTTGGGCTAATTTTGTCATTTAAGTGATAATTATATATTTTTCGTATTTACATATACTAGATTGTATAAATGATGTCATTTAAATGAACATTTTTCATCAAAATTGGACTTTAAATTAAGGATTATTTGGAAAATAATT
>NW_025860882.1:0-1837 GCF_002878395.1 Capsicum annuum
AAAGCTATTATGGAAGGCGTGTTTACAGTATTTCTAGGAGTACCTTTGCAAAAATTTAAAAGAAAAATTATAATTAGGAGACCTTTGAATGAATAGATTTAAGTGAGTTTCTGATTTGCAATTTGAATTATCACCACAGAAACATATGCATGTTAACATGCTCTTTTATGCAGATATTAAGCTATACGAGTACATATCCTATTGCCTATCTCAGCTATCATACACTGATAAGACCATGAGAAAGCTGATAGAGTTGTTTAAAACGTATGAACGAACGTGCCTTATCTGAAGACGCTGTGATGGAGAATTTTTAAACTATTATCAACAAGGTAAAATTTATTATGGCATCACAAGGCTTTTGGCTTGGTCTAGTTTTTGGAAGTTATTGGGAATTCATTTCACAGTGTTAAAGCTTTATTTGCCTGTTTGAATGTCTTCAATTTGGGGAAGAAGTTTGCTAAACCTAAATTCAAATCATGCATTGAGGAGTTTGAGGAAAAGTTGAATAAGTTCCACATCGAGAGGAAGGAACAAGAAATTACTGCCAAAAATGCTCAAAGCCATCAACAGAAAGTGGACAGCATGGAGTGCATCACGGTGGCTCAAAAAGAAGAAGAAGACGAAATTAATGAATCTGAAATTATAGAAGGTAATTTTCTCCTAGTCAATTGACTGTTCATTCAGCTATTACTATTTCACGTTTTATTTACAAGGTTCTCATTTTGAAACTTTTATGATGGAGGGCATCAGAGCTTCATGCTTGTCTCTATGAGTTATATGGTTCATTTATGTTTTAATTCCTGCGAAAGAATTTAAAAACAATGTAGAGGAGGTAGCAGCTGTTACAAGACATCATGTCGTAGTACCTTATATCGATAGTTGATCCTTCACTACAATTCTTTTTAAAAATCCATATGATGGGGTTTTTTAGAATTTGGTACACTTAAGATGTAGATACTGATAAGAAGGCTCTCAAGTCATTTGGCGAGAGAGCTGGAAATATACAAAGAGGCTAGAAGCAAAATGGATTAAGAAAACATACAAAGTCAATGTGCAAACATGGCGCAGATTGTTGTATCTGCTGCATTTCTGATGATCTATGATGGGAAGGGGCGGGCAACAATGCATTATTTGGTGCTCTTGAATGCTCTGTAACTTCATTTTCTTGATCATGTAACAGATTCTGAAGTCACTGATCCATCAACGGAAGCGGAAACAGAATGTTCCCCTTCAGAACCAGCATGTGCTGAGTCGGAATCAAATTCTCATGCTTCCTGTGAGTTAACTGATTCCGCAATTGATGAAAGTGAAATTCAATCCCCTACAAGTCGCACCAGAGGTTCCTTAGCAGCTTTTTTCTCTAACGGGGTCAACAGGCACTAACACTTTTTCATTTGCAGGTGCCACTAGATCGAAAACTAAGAACAGCAGTAAAAGCGATCAAAACCATGGCACTTCCAATTCCATACAAAGTCCACATGCAATATATCTTACAGGTGAATGCTTGGAATTTCCTTTTCTAACCTACGTCTATTAGAAACTTTTGTCTCGACTTCTTAGCTTTTGTCAAGCTGCTGCTGCTGCTCAAGCTGGTGCTTCTGTCATTCAGATTTTTGTGGGTCGCCTGAGGGTAAACTCTTTTCTCTTATAAGAAATTTTAATGTTTGGATTTCTTTAATTCTTTAGACATAACATTTATCATTATTTTCAGGATTGGTTTCGCAATCACACTGGTGATAGATCTCTGAAGTTGAACGTGCGTTTAGACGAGTAGAAGACCCCAGGTTAGAACTATTTTGTTTTCCACTTTGTTTCTGGAGTTGAAAGTGATAGATCT
>NW_025860883.1:0-1058 GCF_002878395.1 Capsicum annuum
CAATTTTGTCATGACCCGAACCGAGGCCCTGGCCATGATGGGAATACCGAACCATGAAGGCCCAGATACCCTTCTAAGTTGAAATCATATACACCATTCATACACAAATAAGGAAATGCAGAGACTTAAGCAAAACAAAATCATGGTCATAAAACTAATATAAATTAAATCATAAAGAAGGACAATCCAAAACTATGTATGAACATTTGGAAACCGTCTGCAAAATCTCTACTACATGATCACTAACATAATCTGGAAACTAGGACAAGGCCCCCGGTAGACTAAAACCATATCTAATAATAGTTTTCAAAAAGTAACCAGGCCTTCTGGAATAGAGAAGGCTCACCAACTAGACACTGTAACTCTGTCTGATAAAATTCTACTGCCTTTCTGGACCCCTAGACTGAGCCTCAGAATCTAGAGAGAGGAGGGGGGTCAATACAGATGTATTGGTATGTAAAGTAATCCAAAATAAGCTTTTATATAAATAAAATAGCTGGAGATCAATTTGTCAAAATGTCATGCATGAAATAGTTCTAAAACACGTGGGCACTTTCTAAAAATCATAAATCATTTTTGTCAATGCAGTGTCTGATCTTTGTATTACGTCTGAGTTAGGTGGAACTCCCCTACAAGTATGATATTCCACGGGCTATATAGAATCCGTCATTGACTAGGCGGGGAAGATCCCAACCCGAGTGTGCCGCAAGGGTTGGAGTGTCTATGTTTGATATGTCACAAAGCTCTAGGCTAGTGTAGTATAATAAACCCGGATTGGCAAATCATGGTTTTAGGCAATTAGTTGTTTGAACCTATGCCTTCTTTTGGGAACCACCTAAGCTTTCTTTATGCCCAATTTTATCCTGTTCTGAATCATACGTTTTTCTATTTTCAATATCTGAAAAGTATGATTTCAAACATGCATTCTATTCTATTCTGAATTATCATGGCAAAATCTGAATTGGTATTATCACAGAAAGACTTGAAAGTCCTATTTCATAGCCATAATGTAGTATGCATAATTATTTCATTAAAACACAGTTCAGACCACCCAAACA
>NW_025860884.1:0-1629 GCF_002878395.1 Capsicum annuum
ATGACTTGAGGAAATTCTTCGAAAGGTTGCGAAAGTATAATCTTAAGCTCAATCCAGCCAAGTGTGCATTTGGCATTCCATCCGGGAAACTTTTGGGTTTCATAGTTAGCCGCAGAGGCATTGAATTGGACCCCGCCAAGGTAAAATCTATTCGCGAATTGCCGCCCTCGAAGAATAAAACTGAGGTCATGAGTTTTCTTGGAAGGCTGAATTACATAAGCAGATTCATCGCTCAGCTCAGCACTACATGTGAACCGATATTTAAGTTGCTAAGAAAGGATGCTGCTATCCAATGGACAGACGAATGTCAAGAATTATTTGATAAGATTAAAGAATATTTGGCAAATCCTCCTGTGCTGGTCCCACCAAAACCGGGTAGGCCTTTATTTCTATATCTGTCAGTGATGGACAATTCTTTTGGTTGTATTTTAGGACAGCATGATATCACAGGCAAAAAGGAACAAGCAATCTATTATTTGAGCAAAAAGTTCACAAGTTACGAGGTGAAATATACTCTTTTAGAAAAGACATGTTGCGCCCTAACTTGGATTGCTCAGAAGTTGAAGCACTATCTTTCGTCCTACACAACCTACCTCATATCTCGAATGGATCCTTTAAAGTATATTTTTCAAAAACCTATGCCCACAGGCAGATTGGCGAAGTGACAGATTTTACTTACAGAATTCGATATTGTGTACGTTACTCGTACCACTATGAAAGCGCAAGCATTGGCCGATCATTTGGCAGAGAACCCAGTTGACAATGAATCATCTTGAACTTCTTCCTCAATTGAATTTATCTCTTCATCAGGAAAGTAAGTTCGCAAAGGCTCATAATCATTGTCAATTGGGTTCTCTACCAAATGATCGGCCAATGCCAAAGGAGTAGGAATTGGGGCGGTTCTTGTCTCACCAACCGGGCATCATCATCCCGCCACAGCACGACTCCGTTTTTTTTGTACTAATAACACAGCAGAATATGAAGCTTGCATCATGGGGTTAAATATGGCACTAATTCTGGATGTGCACAAGCTAATGGTGTTGGGAGATTCCGAATTACTCATTCGACAAATTCAAGGTAAATGGGAAACGAGAGATATCCAGCTCATTCCATACAAACAGTTCGTAGAGGACCTTAGCAAAAGGTTTGAGTCTATCAAGTTTAGACATATTCCCAGATCCCATAATGAGCTGGCTGATGCCCTGGCTACCCTAGCTTCCATGCTCCCGTACCCAGGAAATACGTATTTCGACCCATTAGGGATACAGATACGAGATCAACATGGTTATTGCAATATAATTGATGCAGAACCAGATAATGAACCTTGGTACTATGATATCAAACGCTTTCTAAAGTTAAAAGAATATCCAATACATGCCAAAGCAGATCAAAAAAGAACCATTAGGAGACTTGCTAATGGTTTCTTCTTAAGTGGGGAGATCCTGTACAAACGAACCCCAGACTTGAACCTATTGAGATGTGTTAATATTCAGGAAGCTGAAAGAATCATGAATGAGGTACATTCGGGGGGGGTGCGGTTCGCATATGAATGGCTATGTTTTAGCAAAGAATATCATGCGGACAGGATATTATTGGTTAACTATGGAGCGAGATTGCTTTCGCTTTGTT
>NW_025860885.1:0-1236 GCF_002878395.1 Capsicum annuum
AACATAAAGTAAAATTCTATTCTTCAGGAGGGTTCTGATCATAAAGTGAAATCCTATTTTTCATGAGGGTCCTGAACAAAAATTAAAATCCTATTTTTCAAGATGGTCCAGAACAGAAAGTAAAATTTAGTTTTTCAAGAGGTTCCTTAACAACAAGTAAAATCCCATTTTTCAGGAGGGTCCTGAACAAAAGTAAAATCCAATTTTTCAGGAGGGTCCTGAACATAAAGTAATATTCGATTTTTCAGGAGGGACCTGAACAACAAGTAAAATTCAATTTTTTAGGAGGATCCTGAACAGCAAGTAAAATTCCCATTTTTTAGGAGGGTCCTGAACAGAAAGTAAAATCCCATTTTTCAGGAGGGTCCAGAACAGATAGTAAAATCCTATTTTTTAGGGGGATCACGAACATAAAGTAAAATCCTATTTTTCAGGAGGGTCCTGACCATAAAGTAAAATCTTATTTTTCAGTAGAGTCTTAAACAAGATAGTAAAATCCCATTTTTCAGGAGGGTCCTGAACAGTAAGTAGAATCCCATTTTTCAGGAGGGTTTTGAACAGAAACTAAAATCTCATTTTTCAGGAGGGTCCTGAATAACAAGTAAATTTCCCATTTTTCAGGAGGGTCCTTAACAGAAAGTAAAATCCCATTTTTTAGGAGGGTCCTGAACATATAGTAAAATCCTATTTTTCAGAAGGGTCCTGAACAGCTAGTAAAATTCCCATTTTTCAGGAGAGTCCTGAACAGAAAGTAAAATCCCATTTTTCAAGAGGGTCCGGAACATAAAGTAAAATCCTATTTTTCAATAGGGTCCTGAATAGAAAGTAAATTCCCAATGTTTAGGAAGGTGCTGAACAGAAAGTAAAATTTGATTTTTCAGGAGGGTTCTGAACAGCAAGTAGAATCCCATTTTTCAGGAGGCTCCTGAACAGAAAATAAATTCCCAATTTTAAAGAGGGTCGTAAATAGCAAGTAAAATACCATTTTTCAGAAGGGTCCCGAAAAGAAAGTAAAATCCCATTTTTCAGGAGGGTCTTGAACAACAAGTAAAATCCCATTTTCAGAAGGGTCCTGAACAAAAGTAAAATCCCATTTTTCAGGAGGGTCCTGAACATAAAGTAAAATCCTATTTTTAAGAAGGGACCTGAACAGAAAGTAAAATCTTATTTTTCAGGAGAGTCCTACACTGCAAGTAAAATTCCATTTTTCAGGAGGGTCCTGAACAGAAAATAGAA
>NW_025860886.1:0-2676 GCF_002878395.1 Capsicum annuum
TGTTCAAGAACCTCCTATAAAATGGAATTTTACTTTATGTTCAGTACTCTCCAAAAAAATGGGGTTTTAATTATTACTTCAGGACCTTTCTGAAAAATGAGATTTCATTTTATTGTCAGGATCCTTCTGAAAAATGGGATTTTACTTTTTGTTTAGGACCATCCGGAAAAATAGAATTTTACTTTCTGTTCAGGACCCTCCTGAAAAATGGGACTTTACCTTTGGTTCTGGACTCTCCTAAATAATGGGATGTCACTTTATGTTCAAGACCCTCCTAAAAAATGGGATTTTACTTTTTGTTCAGGACCCTCCTGAAAAATGAGATTTCATTTTATGTTCAAAATCCTCCTGAAAAATGAGATTTTACTTTGTGTTTAGGACCCATCTAAAAAATAGGGTTTCACTTTATGTTCAGGACCCTCCTGTAATAGGGGATTTTACTTTCTGTTCAGGACCTTCATGAAAAATAGCATTTTACTTTCTGTTCAGGACCCTCCTGAAAAATTGGATTTTACTTTATGTTCAGGACCCTCCTAAAAAATGGGATTTCACTTTATTTTCAAGACCCTCATAAAATATAGGATTTTACCTTTTGTTTAGGCCCCTCCTGAAAAATGAGATTTTACTTTCTGTTCAGGACCTCCTCAAAAAATTATATTTAACATTATGTTCAGGACTCTCCTGAAAATAGGATTTTACTTTCTAGGAAGGACCTTCCTTAAAAATGGGATTTTACTTTATGTTCAGGAGCATCCTAAAAAATGGGATTTTACTTTCTATCCAGGACCCTCTTGAAAAATGGGATTTTACTTTATGTTCCGGACCCTACTGAAAAATGAGATTTTACTTTCTGTTCAGGAGCCTACTGAAAAATGGGATTTCACTTTATGTTCAGAACCCTCCAAAAAAATTGGATTTTACTTTCTGTTCAGGACCCTCCTAAAAAATAGAATTTTAATATATGTTCAGTACCCTCCTAAAAAATGGGATTTTACTTTCTGTTCAGGACACTCCGGAAAAATGGGATTTCACTTTATGTTTTGAACCCTCATGACAAATGAGATTTTACTTTCTGTTCAGGACCCTACTGAAAAATGGGATTTCACTTTATGTGCAGAACCCTCCTGAAAAATGGGATTTTACTTTTTGTTTAGGAACCTCCTTAAAAATGGGATTTCACATTATGTTCAACATCCTCCTGAAAAATGGGATTTTATTTTTCGTTCAGGACCCTCCGAAAAAATGGGATTTCACTTTATGTTCAGGACCCTCCTGTAAAATGGGATTTTACATTCTCTTCAGGACCTTCATGAAAAATTGAATTACACTTTATGTTCAAGACCCTCCTTAAAAATGGGATTTTACTTTATGTTCATTACCCTTCTGAAAAATGAGATTTTACATTCTGTTGAGGACCCTCTTGAAAAATGGTATTTCACATTAAGTTCATAACCATCCTAAAAAATGGGATTTTACTTTATGTTCAGGACACTCCTCTAATACGGTATTTTACTTTGTGTTAAGGACCCTCATGTAAAATAGAATTGCACTTTATGTTCAGGACCCTCCTGAAAAATGAGATTTTTCCTTTTGTTCAGGGCCCTCCTGAAAAATAGGATTTTACTTTCTGTTCAGGATCATCATGAAAAATGGTATTTCACTATATGTTCAGGACCCTCCTGAAAAATGTGATTTTACTTTCTTTTTAGGACCTCCTAAAAATTGGTATTTCACTTTATTTTCAGGACACTCCTGAAAAGTAGAATTTTACTTTCTGTTCAGGACCCTCCTGAAAAATGGAATGTCAATTTATGTTTAGGACCCTCCTGAAAAATGATATTTTACATTCTTTTCAGGACCCTTCTGAAAAATTAGATGTATACTTTATGTTCAGGACCCTCCTGAAAAAGGGTAATTTAGTTTAGGTTCAGAACCCTTCTAAAAAATTGGATTTCACTTTATGTTCAATTTCTTCTTGAAAAATGGAATTTTACTTTTTGTTCAGAACCCTCCTTAAAAATGAGATTTTATTTTCTGTTCAGGACCCTCCTGAAAAATGAGATTCTAAATAATGTTTTGGACCCTCCTGAAAAATGGAATTCTACATTATGTTCTAGACCCTCCTGAAAAATGGGATTTTACTTGATGTTCAGGACTCATCTGAAAAATAGGATTTTATTTTCTGTTCAGGACCATCCAGAAAAATGCGATTTCACTTTATGTTCAGGACCATCCTGAAAAATGCGATTTCACCTTATGTTCAGGACCATCCTGAAAAATGGGATTTCACTTTATGTTCAAGACCCTCATAAAAAATAGGATTTTAACTTTGGTTTAGGACCCTCCTGAAAAATGAGATTTTACTTTCTTTTTAGCACCCTCCTGAAAAACTAGATTTCACTTTATGTTCAGGATCCTCCTGAAAATAGGATTTTTCTTTCTGTTAAGAACCTTCCTTAAAAATGAGATTTTACTATATGTTCAGAACCCTCCTAAAAAATGGGATTTTACTTTCTGTTCAGGATCCTCCAGAAAAATGGGATTTCATTTTATGTTTCAGACCCTCCTGAAAAATGGGATTTTACTTTCTGTTCAGTACCTTACAAAAAAATTGGATTTCACTTTATGCTCAGAACCCTCCTGAAAAATGGAATTTTACTTTCTGTTCAGGACCCT
>NW_025860887.1:0-1472 GCF_002878395.1 Capsicum annuum
TCCCATTTTTCAGGAGGGTCCTGAACATAAAGTAAAATCACATTTTTTAGGAGGGTCCTGAACAGAAAATAAAGTTTCATTTTTCAGGAGGGTCCTAAACATAAAGTAAAATCCCGTCCTTCATGAGGGTCCTGAACAAAAGTTAAATCCCATTCTTCCGGAGGGTCCTGAACATAAAGTAAAGTCCCATTTTCCAGGAGGGTCCTGAAGCGAAAGTAAAATCTCATTTTCAGGAGGGTCCTGAACATAAAGTAAAGTCCCATTTTTCAGGAGGGTCCTGAAGAGAATGTAAAGTCCCATTATTAAGGAGGGTCCTGAACATAAAGTAAAATTCCATTGTTTAGGAGGGTCTTGAACAGAAAGTAAAATACCATTTTCAGGACGGTCCTAGATAGAAAGTAAATTCCTCTTTTTTAGGAAGGTCCTAAACATAAAGTAAAATCCCACTATCAGGGTGTTCCTAAACAAAAAGTAAAATCCTATTTTTAGGAAAGTGCTGAACATAAAATAATATCCCATTTTCCAGAAGGTTCGGAACAGAAAGTAAAATTCCATTGTTCAGGAGGGTCTTGAACATATAGCGAAGTCCCATTTTACAGAAGGGTCCTGGACAGAAAGTAAATTCCCATTGTTCAGGGTGGTCTTGAACAGAAAATAAAATTCTATTCTTTAGGAGAGTCCTGAACATAAAGTAAAGTCCCATTTTTTCAGGAGTGTCCTGAACAGGAAGTAAAATTCTATTTTTCAGGAGGTTCTTTAACATAAAGTAAAATTCCATTTATCAGGAGGGTCCTGAACGAAAAGTAAATTCTCATTTTTCAGAAGGATCCTAAACAAAAGTAAAGTTTCATTTTCCTGGAGGGATCTGAATAGAAATTAAAATTTCATTTTCCAGGAAAGTCCTGAACAAAAAGTAAAGTACCAATTTTCAGGAGGGTCTTGAATAGAAAGTAAATTCCTATTTTATAGGAAGGTCCTGAACATAAAGAAAAATCCTATATTCCAGGATGGTCCTGAACAGAAAGTCAAATTCCATTGTTCAGGAGGGACTTGAACAGAAAGTAAAGTCCTATTTTACAGAAGGGTCCTAGACAGAAAGTAAAATCCCATTTTTCAGGAGGTTCCTGAACAAAAACTAAATTCCCATTTTTTAGGAGGGTCCTGAACATAAAGTAAATTTCTATTTTTTAGGAGTCTGAGCGGAAAGTAAATTCCTATTTTTCAGGAGGGTCCTATACAGAAAGTAAAATCCCATTTTTTATGAGATTTTTGAGCAGAAAGTAAATTCCCATTTTTCAGGAGGTTCCTGAACAGAAACAAAATTCCCATTTTTCAGGAGGGTCATAAAATAAAGTAAAGTCCTATTTTCAGGGAGGGTCCAGAAATGAAAGCAAAATCTCATTTTCAGGAGAGTCCTGAACATATAGTAAAATCCCATTTTTCAGGAGGGTCCTGAATAGAAAGTAAAGTCC
>NW_025860888.1:0-1050 GCF_002878395.1 Capsicum annuum
AACCCACAACCATTTGGAAATATGAATGTATATCGGCTATTTTGGACACTATGAATGTATAACCACACCAAACATTAATAAAACGATCAATTAAGCAAACATATCTAAAAACAATGTCCACTCTAATTATACAGTTCAAATGAAATACGAAAAATAAATCCTATCTAACTATGCTCCCGTGCTTTACCCGACGCCTCGGGCCTTTGTCACGAACGTCCTCCCAATACAAAATACTCGGGGCAATCCACGGCCAATAAACACAAGTACCTCGGGTCATTCCCCAGCCGAATTGTACATTTTAATCAAGTGCGATAAACTAGAAAAGCATTCACCCATTCAACGAGCAAACACTTATTCCTAGATCTTGCCTACCCGAACCTACTTTTTTTCTATTCATTCGATAACCTAATCATGATACTATCGCGTTCCAACAATATTCATGCTTATCCAAATTAAACAACAAAGTAACAATAAAACCAACATTAACCAAATTATCATTTTATCAATCTCGTACTTCCACCCTAATTTTCATTTTATCAACCCATTAAAACATGATCAAACTCATTCCTCAAACCGATATAGCCAAATCACCAACGTCATGATCAACATCCACAAAAATCCAACAAACACAATAACACCACACATGAATCACAACCTATTCAATACACTAAGATAAAAAATAAAAAAAAAGAGTGGGTTAAGAAATGGACCTTCTGATATCAAGTTTCGTTGATAATATGAGTTAAGGAAACCAAAATCGAGAACCTCAACAGTGACTAAATCCAAGCTCCGTATAGAGAAATCGAAAATCTCAGAAATTGATCACGAATGATTGAAACTAACAGCACCCAAAGCACCCAAATTCCAAAATAACACGACCAAAAACCGATAAATACCACAACCGGATTTCAGCAACAAAACGCAAAAAAATAGATGAAACTCCCCCAAAAAATGATGAAACCACAAGAATAGTGTATCCACGAGATGAACCCGACTCGATGCTAGAGAAGATTATCACGAAATCGATGGGAAGAAAGGAACCCACAGGAA
>NW_025860889.1:0-1182 GCF_002878395.1 Capsicum annuum
TGACTTAGAACAACAATAACATATTCAGTGAAATTTCACAAGTAGGAAGTAGGGAGGGTGGTGTCTGTACAGTCTTACCCCTATCTTTTGAAGGTAGAACAACTGTTTTCGATGAACCCTCTGGCCGGGTAAAACTTTAATGGAAAAATAGCATAAACATACACCTTAACTTACCACGTTTACACAAATCTCCACCTTTATAAAGTAATTACAAAAATTTTAGCTAATTATGTATCTTCGTTGGATGTACCAGAAGCTAATTATGTATCTCGACAGACTCAAAATCGGAAAAAAGAGTATCGGGAGCTAATTTGTATCATTATGAAGGAAAAATGTATCTTCGTTGGATGTATTATGTATCTCGATAGATCCAAAATTAAAAAAAATGTATTGAGAGTTAATTATGTATCTTTATAAAGGAAAAAATATGTCTTCGTTGGATGTATCAGGAAATAATTATGTATCTTGACAAACCCAAAATCAAGATTTTCAGCAGTTATATAAAATGTCGATTGTTCATTGCTTACCTTTTGAAGATCTTGACTAAAGATTCAAAGATTTTTCTTTTCATAAGTCGCAGCTCTCCCAGTTCATTATATTAAGGGAGCTATGATCGTTCGAAGTTGACCCAAAAAATTGGCTGGCCTCAGTAGTTTGTGTGCAGGAAATTTTCCTGCACATTTACTATTCCCAAATATCCCGCCACCGTTTTATAGTTTCGAACATGCTCGATTATATCTGAAACCTATCCGTTTTTGGAAATCTTTATATCATTGGAAAGCTTATTCAATAACCTTCGCATGGAACCATCGACGGGCAAATTCCGGTATAAATAAAAAAAATAAAATTAATTCCATATAAATAAAATCAATACACGTACTTGAATACGCCAATACACGTACTTGAATACGGGGTGTTACATCCTTCCCCTCTTTAGGACATTCGTCCTCGAATGTTAGCATAGTTATTCAACCGACATTTTAGTCAAGATCTTCAAAAGGTAAGCAATTATGTATCTGCACACAATGTCGATTGTTGATTGCTCACCTTTTGAAAGCTCCACCTCAACATATCCTTTCCTCTCATTACTTTAGCATTTAGTTTGAAGAAATAGTTTTTTAAAAAATAATTTTTGTGTACATAAAATGTAAGATAATATTTAAAATATTCTTAATTGAAGAT
>NW_025860890.1:0-1842 GCF_002878395.1 Capsicum annuum
TTTACACTTCCGTTTTCCTTTTGCCCTTTGGTGATTTCTCTTGGGTTATTAAGACTTAAAAAACAGATTTAACAATAACAAAGAAGATTTTTGGATAAAGAAAAATATTTGGAATCCCTAATGCGCACACACACTGCACAACAATTCTCAATCCACCCATTGACTTGTGTCCATTAAAGTCTCCACCAAGGCCAGACTGTTGATCATCATTGTACTAGTTGCCTTTGTTGCTTCTGTTGTAAAGTTGGCAGGCTTCATGCCAATACATAGAGGAAATGACCTAGCATACTCCTCAAGATTCAACTCTTCCCCATTTCCATCCAAGCTTGTAAACCACAAAGGACCACTGATCTCAACCAGTTTAACCAGCTCATTTATGGCAGCAAAAACTCTATTAACATGGTCTTATCAAAGGATACATCCATACCAGTAATGTTGGGGTGGGCCTAGGTGAAATCACAGATGTAGCAACACTTGAGATACCACTGCCAAAATCAAGTCATGCCGGTAATGCAGTGTCAACAAAGTTCGTAGCACCAAAGTCGTTTCTTCCAACAGCAAGTTCCAAACAAAGTTACCCACTCCAGTTGGCAATGGACAATTGAAAGATGACAAAGACAAGCCCAAAACCTTATTCGCTATGAGACAGATCCTATTGTATTCATCTCTCAGTCTAGCATCCTCAATCTTCAAATAATGCTCTTCCATGTGTGAATTGTTTGGCCACCACACTGGTGGCAATTTACACTTTCGTTTTCCCTTTGCCCTCTGGTGATATCTTTTGGATTTCTAAGACTTATAAAACATATTTAACTATAACAACGAAGATTTTTTGTTAAAGAAAAATATTTGGTACCCTTAATCAAGAAACCTCACTCTCTCACATGCACACTACACAGCAATGCATAAATAATCAACCTCATTTACCTAACTTTCCCCATTTAAAATTTCAAGTGCACTATCCCACCCAAAATAAGAAAAAGTAAGGAGTTTCAAGAACAATATGGTCATAAAGTAAGGAATATAAGTAATCAGTTATGCTTTTACACCCAAAACATACTAAGCTAGAATGGTACCCTCCGAAACAAATTCCTTTAACTGAAACCCAATTTAAGAAGGCGAACCTGAAAAATTACATAGTTAAGTAAACCTCGATCTTACTCACACACTTTTAAAAATTATACTAAACGGGACAAAAATTTAATTTGGTTATGAAACGTTGGTGATGTAGTTGGTGGGTTTTGAAAAAATCTTTGACAGATGTGCTCGTCTTGTGCTGCATGCGTTACATTTTTCATATAATCCCTCTTTTCTCTTTCTTACTGGTCCTTTGTATACTTATATTAGCGAAACTTATTGGGTCTTTTTGCACTTCAGTTTTCCCTTTGCCCCCTAGTGATTTCTTTTGGGGTTTCAAGACTTATAAAAGCATATTTAACTATAACAAAGAAGATTTTTAGTTAAAGAAAAACATTTGGTACCCATAAATCAAGAAACCTCACACTTTCACACACACATTGCACAACAATGTTGAAACCTCAAGAACTTCATGGCCAAAAAATGAGGAATATACGTACTCAGTTGTATTTTTACAGCCAAAAGGCCAAAACACACTAAGCTAGAATGGTACTCTTTGAAGCAAATTTCATTAATTGAAACTCAATTTAAGAGGGCAAACCTGAAAATTTACACAGTTAGGATAACCTCAATCCTACTCACACACTTTGAAAACTTTTACATAACGGGACAAAAAATTAATTTGGATCTGAAACGGTGGTGATGTAATTGGTGGGTTTTGGAAGACTATTTGACAGATGTTTCCATCAAAGCCAGACTGTTGAT
>NW_025860891.1:0-4465 GCF_002878395.1 Capsicum annuum
ACGGGACGTACTATTGGTGGTAAATTAGATGCATAAATATAAAATTGTTTGATCTAAACGTTAATCTAGTACGAGTTAGTTGCTTGTCTCTAAAGGTTAATCAAGGACGGGTTAGTTGCTCGTCTCTAAAGGTTAATTTAGGATGAGGAAGTAGCTCCTCTCTAAAGATTAATCAATGACAAGTTAGTTGCTCGTCCAAATAGAGTAATTTAGGATCAGGTAGTTACCCATCGCAAAAAAAAATTTAGCGATCAGAAAATAACTACTTTTTAAAGATGAAAATCATCTATTTGGGACGAGATATGTAGTCTCTAAAAGTGTTTTTGAGACCGGATATGCTACCGTCATTTCGAATAATTATGATAATGTAATTTTTAATTATTTAACTATGTCAAATTTAATAAACTGCAACAATCGTTACGTGGATTTAACAACCAAAAATTAACTAAATCGTACCCAAGTTAGAGGATTTAAAAACCGAAAATTAACTAAATCGTACCCAAAAAAGACCGAGTCAATCGAAACGATTTCGAAAAATCTAATTTTGATTATATATCAATTTTTTCAAACGAACTATTTAATACCCCTACTGTTATGGTTCACCATGATCCTGAATTATTTTTTATGCTTAATTAATTATTAAGGAGTATATATTATTCTTGTTACCAAATTAATATATGTCGACATTATTGGACTTAGTACATAGATGGATTCAAGATTTTGAAACAATTGAGTTGTCTTATTAGTTACTCAATCCCTTTCATAATAATAAATTGTTAGAATTATGAATTTTGAATAATCTGTTTCAAAAATTAATTGATTATCAAATCATAAGAGTAAATTTAAAAAAAAAATCAATGATTCACTTATTTTGAAATATTAATAAATAGTTTAATAATTTACTTATTTCGGAGTGAGTATTACTCATGTTGTTTGGCATAGAAAGTAGTGAATTAAGATGAATATAATAGTATTGTATCCGCCTTGTAATAAAATGAATATTTAATCAAATATTTTGAATTAAGTTCTATACAGTAAAGAAAGAAATTTCCGACAACGTTGCTCCCTTTCAACAGGCTTTATGTAACACTAATTTAAATTTATGATATTGTTATTCCATTTATAATAATTAAATATCTTTTTTTCTGATTTGACCCTTGTCAATTGTCATTGTCACTATTATTATTATTATGTCAAATTTGTGGGAAGATCTCAATTTTCAAAGCTATATATATATATATATATATATAGCTGTTGGGAAAAATTATTTTCTTTTCTTGTTGGTCAACAAAGATAGTTTTATATAATTATATAGGAGTATTACTTAAGTATAGATAGATCAGAGACTTTATAGCAATATTTTATCATATTAACTATTAAAAAATATTTTATCTCAATAATATATTTGGATTTGGTCGCACACACGTTAATTTCATGTGACCATTTAGGGGTCGTTTGATATGATAGCTGATTTGAAAAAGCGTTATGTAAATATTAAATTTTGCATAAATAATAATATTATTTTTGATAGTTGGTTATGATTTAAATTATTTATGTATAAAATTAATATGAAGTTTAATTTGCAATTTATATATCGACATAAACTAATACATGTATATGCATTATTGATGTAGGATAGAAAGATTGCGAAACCAGAATTTCTGTTGAGGGGGTTTAAAATCTGAAGAAAAAATCACTGAAGGGGGTTCAAACTTTAATTATATATTAATAATATAATTTTTCATCGAAGAGATTTTGGACGAACCTCCAGTTACTAAGTCGGCTTTGCCTCTGAAAATAGAAGGTGGAATAAGTAAATTATGCATAACTAATTCCTACATAAAATAACACATTTTTTTATATAATTATTTCATGTATTATTAATCTCTGCATATTTCTAATGAGCAATCAAATCACCCTTAATTTGTCTTCTATCTCTTCATTGATCAAAATGGCCACGAAGCTGTTGGGTGGACTGTTGATATACAGAAAGATAATATAAAATATTGAGAATAATCCAAATGAAAGAGTAATATTTCCAAATAATGTGCTATTGTCCTCCTAACAAGAGACATGCATGAACGTGAAATAATGGCGATGACCAAATCTATTACCACTTGTTTGGTAGAGTGTATTGAAAACTTAATTCATTCATAAATTTAATATGTATTAATAGTACTTTATTTATAGGGACAACTAAAGTGAATTTATGATCTAAGATCAAATAGAACGGAGGTCTTACGTTTTTAAGAAAAATTAATTATTTTTACAAAGTATATTTTTAAAATTATATAATCGATTTCTTCTAACAATTTTTTTAATTAATAATAGAGTCAATGCATTAATTTCTTGACACATAATATTCTGGATTAGATATATCAAACTCCATCTAAATTTTATTATATAAATTTTTTTCTATAAATAGTATTGAATATATTTTTAAAAATTTATAATATATTATTTACTAAAAAAGATGAGGCCCTCAAGTTTTGGGGGCCTTAGGCGGCCGCCTTTTTTTTCAAAGGGTTGAGCCGCCCTTGCTTGTTTGGTATATCTTTTTACCCTATTATACACTCTATTATTTATTAAGGTATGCATTACTAATACCTCAAAACTCATGGCATTATGCAATGGATCTAATGCATGCATTAACATGTTTAAAGGCACTATTATCCCTCAAAAAAATTTCCGCATCCTTTCCAACATATATAATGAGGGTATTATGTAAAAAAAAAATTATTTTTTTTAGAAATTATGTAATTCGGGTTATTTTTAATACATCGAACCCAACACTGCATAAGAAAAATACAAGCATAACTAATGCAAGCATAGCTAACATAAGCATTGCTATTATAAACATTACTAATACAACATATTTTGTATTATTCTTATACACTTTACATATATGAAAACCCACAATAATGAAACAAATATATATAGAGAAAGCCCTACAAATAAATGAATTTCAAATAAAAAGATTGAATTATTTCCTCATAATCAAGAGCAATAGGTAGTGAAGAATGGACACAACATTTTCAATATACTCATTCTTCACACTACTCTTCATATTCATGCTAGTCAGCTTACACCGTATTAAGCACGACCCAATATTGATACTTTAAGATTTTACGTTATGTATAGTTTTATCATTTAAATAAAACTTTCATTTATTTGATAGATAAATTCTAAGTTAGGTATATATTATTATCAGAGGCGAAACCAGGATTTCAACTAAGGGGTTCAATATTCGAAGAAAACCTAACCGAAGGGGGTTCAACACCTCCTATAGATACATAATTAAATAATTTTAACCATGTATAAATGGTGTATTTTTTCCATCGAATGGGGTTCGACCGAACCCCCTAACAAGGCCTGGTTCCGCCCCTGATTATTATATTTAGATTGATGAAATTTGTATAACAATATTTTAAGTTGTTCAAACTTTTATGGCATTGATAGTCAATTATATTTTTTAAATTATTCAAGTTTTTAATTATTGTAATTTATAATATTTTTTCTTCTATTCTGCTAATTAGAAGTGACATAGTAAAAATATTATAACAAATACTTGTGAATTTTTTTTTAAGTGGTTCCATATAAGACGTCAAGTTAATTTAAAATATCCAAAAATAATTTATCATTTTTTGTTTATTTTACCTTTTTTATCAAATATTACTAATTTTTTAATACTTAAATGGCTTATAATAATTAATTATGAGTGATATAGTAAAATCACAGTTGAAGCTGCTGAAGTAGTCATGTCATAAATATTTATTTTAATTTTTTTATTAAATATTTTTAATTTTTTGATACGTAAATGATTTATAATAATTACTTAGGAATAATTTAGTAAAATCACAATTGAAGCAGCTGAAGCAAGCATGTCGACTATGTGCAGCCTGCTTATGTCAGGCTTATTGTTATAATAATTACTATTATAATTATAACAAGTCAGCTGACTTATTGTGACTTAATTATATAGTTGAAAGAACATATCCAAAGTTTCTAATTGCTTTCATAGCTACAACAACTACGGGTGAATGTATAATTAATCTCTATAGCTCTCCTCTTTCTTAATTTACATTTCAACTGAAAATATATATATATTGATTATATATGTTATGTGTGTGTTTTGTTGCATGGCGCAGTTAAAATTTTTACTAAAGTTAATTTAAAATTTAATATAAAAAAATATTTGAACATGAAATCTTCAAGTTTTTTTAAAATAAAATGTATGTAACTGAAAAGTACGTACTCTAAGTCATAAAAATTGACAATTCAAAAAGTCAAAAAGAGATATATAAAAAAAAATTACGATTAAAGATAGACTTGTTTGAATCTCGAGATTCTAAAGTTGCCACCAAATTTTAATTATCACTAATATACCTTTGGGCCTATAAATATGATCCTTCTCAAAGAAAAAAAAATCACCTCATAAACATTCTTCTTCTCTTGATTAGCAATT
>NW_025860892.1:0-5341 GCF_002878395.1 Capsicum annuum
ACGTGATATCCTTGAATACATGACCAACATCAACAATCCATAATACAATAAGTTAGGGATTTCATGAAGTACATGGCTATCACAGACTTATACATGAATAGGATTGCATAGAAACATGGCATAATTTCATAAGGGTAATTCATGAGCAATCCAAAAAGACATTTACAAGGCATATTTATAGAATAGGAGTTCGTTGAACATAAGGGTAAAACATGAATCCATCACTTAAGTTACAATTGAACTAAATTACATGATTTCTAGACTTCTAGGCATTTTATCAAACACCTTATACGCATCACTAAGGGCATGGGTATAATCATCAATTCCACATCATAAACCACTCAATTCATGGATTTAAACTCATATCCTAACGTAATTTCATAAAAACACATTGAGATTCTAACTTGGGAACCATACAACAGCAATCACTTAACCTTAATCAACCCACAACATAATATTCATAATACATTATTTAAAACTTAATTCTTGGGCTTCATGGACAAAAGGAATCCATGAAAGAACATTATGCATACCTTGATTGTAAGTTTCTTAAAATTCTTAGAGAGATTCTCAGAACTGGCTTTGATTTCTTAAAATCTAGGGTTTTATTTCTTGGGAGAGAATGTTCTTGATTTGGGGAAAAAGTGAGTAAATAATGATTTAAAATGTTTTTAGGGATTAAATCCCACACCTGAATGTGTTAAAACCTTGGGAAAAGACCAATTTATCCCTGGATGAAATATTTATTTTTCATTAAAATTTCTTGATTTGGTAGGCTGGCATGATGCGGCGCTATCGCGCCGTGTCTCTGAAATTTGACAACTGGAAAATTGGGAAATGGTGAGACGTAGAGCTATCGCGTTGCCACTTTATTTACGACCTGAAAGTTTTGCACGACGCGGAGACAATGCAGAGATTCACTGGAAAAAGGACAATTTGGATTTAGGAGCCCTCCGCGATACTGTGTAATCGCAGAGTCTTACTGGAAATTGACAAACGTCATTTTGGCTTTTGGCGCGATGCGCCACTGGCTGAAATGATGGTGTTTTACGACTGAAACTTTGAATCGCCACAACTTCTTACCCGGTTATCAGATTTAGGAGAATTTGGTATCAATGGAAAGCTTATTCAATTTCCCATACAACAAGAAGTGAAAATCTTGAAAATTCCACATATATAAAAAGTGTAGTTTATCTTTAAAGCATGTCTTTGACATCTTTGAGATGAATTTAAGCTAGGTATAAGTACGGGGCATTACACTATGGTTTCTTAAATTACTATGGATTACCCAAAATGCTAAATAAAGAAACATATAAAATAAAATTGGGGTGGGGTGGGGGATTTGATTGGATCTTTCCACTCCACCGTTTACAACTACTTGTTAGTTGAAATCTTTGATTTGAATTAAAGAAATTAGGGAATCTTGGGACTATGTCTATCTAAAGGTAAAGCATGTGGGTGATGTTGGTTTAACAAGAAGTCTAGTTGTTAAATATTGTATAGGCTAGGTCGAAGAACATAGTAGTCAATCATTTGAAAAAACCACAATGATTTCATCCATTGGCTCTTTTGAGCACCTAACATGTGTGAAATTAGCGTAATCAGCCAAGACCTCAATCAAGCATCCCTATGTCAAGAATGATGCTCTTGACATGATTTACACTCCCTAAACACTTATTTCTAAGATTGTAAAGGGTAGTAAACCATAGGCTTAGTTATCCACCATTTCCTTGTCCCTCAATAACCTTCTTTCAAGGATGTTATGGGTTACCTAACATTCAACTAAATCCCTCTTTCGAGGACGACAAAGGATTTCTAGAGCTTGGGGTTTTCACCCAGCAAACCCGTTTTGGGATTTGAGGTTTTCACCCATCAAATTACAACCCATAAGCTCAAGCAATGGTGGAATCCATACTCAATAATTAAAGTTTATGCAAACACAACAATACCCATATACAATTGTACTCTAGTTAAACATAATCCCAAGACTAATGAAATTAGCTACTCATTAGATAAGAGAAAAGAATTTTACCAACTAATGCATCCATGGAATTCATAATAAGAGAGGGTAAAATAATCTTCAATTCAACACTTCAATTTCAGTAATTTTTCTTTGCAACAACAATTACCAAGAAAGAAAAACTCAATAGTCCCCTCTTTTTCTCAAAAATCTAGGGTTCTTCCTCCTTGTCCCAAGTGTTTTTAAATTTCTCCCTATAAACTTTTCTTCAGCTCTCTAATTTACCATAATTCCCTTTTGGTCATTCCTCCCGTTAGGCCACAGTTACGGAGCGTTGTCTGCGATTTCACAACCATGGTCGCATCTATGAGAGAGCAAGCGCATTACATTGGATAACCTTGAACAACTGCGATTACGTTCCTCTGACCACGATTTCATTCTTCCGACCGCAATTGCGTTCCTCGTGGCTTGGTAAATTTTTTGGTTAGATCACAATAATCGCGGTGAGCTAACTGTGACCGCGGTACCCAAGGTCTTTTCTGCTCTAAGTCTTCATCTTCACTTTTTATGCTCCCTTTTTATCATTTTAAGATTTAATCCACATCCTTCTATCTTTACAACTCTTATACCTACAAAGAGTTGATATTAGTGCATTTATCGCAATTTTGACTCATTTATTCATTTAAAAAAAGGTAATGTGCACTAATAGTGAGTGCAAATGAGTGGTAAAATCACCACTCATTAATACCCCCAACGTAAAGCATTTGCTTGCCCTCAAGCAACACTACCTCTTACCACGAGACATAATCATTTAGGGCCGAACTTTATGCTTTAAAGGCCATAACAACTTCAATTTGAATTACAGCCACAAGTAGCTCATTGCACATACTCAGCCAAAAGTCACTGACCTCAAGTTGCTTACATGTCATCCTCAAAAGAAAGAGAATTTCCACATAACAAACTATCGAATATGCAACAAGAAAATTTAAGTGAAAGAACTCTCCCCTTACAAAAGAAATATCAATGCAATAAGTGTCATGCCATAGGCATTCCCCTATTTTCAACCACCACGACAAAAAAAGTAAATGGTCAGAGATCTCAAAGGACTTTCTAAGGTTGTAATGTAGGTTTTGGTTATAATAGGATTTTAGGAGAAATATGGATGCACCCTTCCTTGAACATTTACTTCACTCATTACAAGACTCCTTTTCCGACTAAGGGTCACTCTTCTTTATTTTCTTTCTTTCCTCATGCCTTTTTTTTGTTTTCTCTGTTCACTACTGTTCTTTTACTTCTATTTCCTTGAACTTTTGTGCAATTCATTATTTTATGGGGTCTTTTCTTCTTTCTCAACATTTATTTTTAATATGTAGGCATATTTGTCATTTCACTAATACTTTGTGATCCTAAACTTAATACCATCGATTTCTACCACCCCCAACTTAGGCTTTTATCGTCAAGTTGCATTTTCAAGTTCAAGGAGGGTTTGGTTCTAAAGAGGGATAGAAAGAATGGTTCACGACTTGTAACATGTTTTCCAAATAAAGGTTAAAAGCCTCAAAGTGGGTACTAGGGATTACAATTATGCATGGGTAGGATTTTTAGGCTAGAGTGGGTTTCACAATCACAAGGATTTCCAAAGATCATTTCTCCAACCAAATACAATCAAAATTTTCTTTGAAAGACTAATGGTGCAAATTCTAGATAACACAAGTGTACAAGAGATGAATATCAAATAGTTCGACACACACGACATGCAAAATTTTGACAAGGGATCTCAAATATCTCTCTCGTGAGATACACTATCAGAGTATTTATCACTATTCAAATGTCAAAAATTTATGGAACCACAAAAACAGAAAAGGATTTGTTACAACATTGTTCATGTCCATGCCCTTGATTTTTCAAAAATTTTGGACAAAGGGGGTTTCTTGATTTGCAATAGTGCCAAGAACAAATTGCTAAACTATGGCTACAACCAAAACCTTAGTCTCACATCTTGGCTCAAAATGGGAAAACTAACCATCTGGCTACTTAGGATTCGCCTATGGTGTACAATGTGACCCCAACTTTACAAAATAAAATGCCCAAGGTACTGAGAATTCCTTTGCATCCTCGAGTCATTAATCAATCTATCAATTGTAGGGAAAAGAGGCAAAGCTTGGTTGTAGCTATGAGATCTCACATAACCTAACTACACACCCCCAACTTAAAGGTCCAGAGTATCCTTACTAAAGTAAATTTAAAATTTAGAAAGTAATAGAGATGAGAAAGGATCCTACGGATAATAGGCATTGCAGGAGTCTGATATCGCTATTAGAGCAACAGGTTCGCAATCGCATTGCTGTGATCACGGTCTATTAGCTGCGACCATGGTAACTAAGGCTGAAATCCTCTATTTTTACTCTGTTTTTGTTGCCTGCACAGCTATCTATTTTTCAGGTATGCTTTTCCCTATTTTTCTGAGTGCACTATTTATTTTTAAAAAGACCTACAAAGAATAAAAACAAACAAAAATAAGTTAAGGATGGGTTGCCTCCCATCAACCTCATAATTTAAGGTTGCGGTATGACTCTCTTCCTTTACAATATCATATCTTTGAAGTCAAACCCTTGACCTTGGCTACCACAGAGAAGTTTTCATTGTAATGCTTCACTCTTTGGCCATTGACTATGAATTTACTCCCTTCCTTATCTTCCAACTTTACTGCACCACTTAGGTAGACTTTAGAAATCACAAATTGTCCCAACCATTTCAAGCAGAGATTCCCTTCATAGAGTTTCAAACAAGAGTTGTAGAGGAGCACATTTTCTCCAATATGGAATTCTCGCCTAAATATCTGAGCATTATGCAATTTCTTTATTTTCTCCTTGTACAATGCTGCATTATCATAAGTCTTAAGCTAGAATTCTTCCATCTCATGGAGTTATGTCACCCACACCTCATATGCTTATCTCCAATTCATATTTATCCTCTTCAAAGCCCACAAGTCCTTATGCTTAAGCTCAACAAGTAAATGGCATGCCTTACCAAACACCAATTGATAGGGAGACATACTAATTTGGGTTTTGTAGGCCGTTATATAGGCCTAAAGTGCTTCATCAAGTTTATTTTCCCAATTAGTGCAACCTACATTTACCATCTTTTCGAGGAATACTTTGATTTTGCGATTTGACACCTTCACTTGACTGCTTGTTTGAGGTGGTATAGAGTGGCAACTTTATTCCTGAATCCATAATTGTCAATAAGATCACCAAATATCTAATTGCAAAAATATGAACCCCCATCACTAATGATTGCCCGAGGGGTTCCGAACCTGGTGAAAATATTCTCTTTTAGAAATGAGGTGACATATTTTAAGTCGTTAGTGGGGAGTGTGAT
>NW_025860893.1:0-1957 GCF_002878395.1 Capsicum annuum
TTTTATGTAAATATTAACGACCTAAGTTTTGCCTAAAAGTGATGAAATTATGTAAATAAAGAATATCTCCGCCTGGCACCCAAAAAGGTAAAGTTTTCACTATATTCGATATGTACAATTACAAGAAAATAATATAAATAAAAGATTCTTCTTTTGAATGTCATTTTCCGACAAATAATCTCGACAAACCTGTACAAACACGTTAGTAACAAAGTAAACTAAACTAGAAACTATGTGTGAATATATACATAAAAATAGAAATGTTTTATCAAAGTGTGGGCTCGGATTAGTTTTTGATACGCCGTGGCTACGAAGTGGTTGCTCGATTAATCGGCCATCTTAAATCGCCTTACCAAGATACAAATCATAAAACTCTTTGTGTTGCCGTGAAATTGTAAAGTTTCGTCATCGCCCAAATTTATTTATTTTTGTTACGTATTTGTATATGTAATATCCGTCTTTTATTGACAGAGGACTCAAAAATTGACGGAAATTTCTTCATTGGCCATGTGTCTAATTTTGATATAAATAAATAACTTCGAAAATAAAGATTCGTCTTTTGTATTGGGGTGGCCTCAAGTATCCGACGGAGAGATAATGTCATTGGCCGAGGTATTTATTTTGTGTATATGTATGTGTTTTTTAGAAAAAGAAAAAGATGAACAAATTTTGTGTATGAAAAAAATATATGTGTGGTGAAGAATATGTGTGTGTAGTGAAGAAGTGTGTATTTGAGAGAGAAGAAAAATATGTGGAGATGATAAATGTGTATATATATTTATGAATGTGTATTTTATTTGTGTATTTGTATGTGAGAAGACAACAAATGTGTGTATTGTATTTTTGAAAAAAAAGAATAAACTATATAAAAAGAAAATTGATTTGTTTATATTTTGAGAGAGGGGAGAAAGAAGAATGAAATGTATATATGGTGAAAAACATGTGAGTGAGAGAGAAAGGAAAAAGATGACTAAAATTTTGTATTTGAGGGAGAGGAGAAAGAGGTGAAAAATATGTGTGGATTTTTTTGAGAGAGAGGAAGAATAAAAATGGGTGTGTGAAAATGTCTTCCCATCACTCCTATTTATAATGATATTGGGCACCTCTTATTTTCCAATGGATAAAGAGATGTCCCCTCTTTATATAATAGCATATCCTTTGGTCCTTAGGGTATTGACCAAATGATTTTCATATTTTTGACCAATGGATAAAGTTATTATCCAAAGAATATTGTCATTGAGTGGTCATTGTCAGATGTGACAAGACATTATGTGTAGTCATTGTCGGATGTGACAAGATTTCATTGTGTAGTCATTGTCGGATGTGGCAAGACATTATTGTGTGGTTATTGTCGGATATGACAAGACATCATTGTGTAGTCATTGTCAGATGTGACAAGGCATTATTGTATGGTCGTTGTTTGATATGACAAGACATCAAATTATTATACTATATAAAATTAATTGATCCGACTTAGCGTTTGCGGATTATAGGAATATATAAAAATTGATATGTAATTAAAAAATGTAAAGAAAATTGAAAAATGTAATTAACTTGAAAATATTATAAAAATAAATGTAATGTCATGTTGTGTACGTGTGTAGATGATTGTGAAAAAATACTAAAGACGATAATGAAAAAATTCTAACATACAAAGAATTATCAATAAATTATGAAAAGCAAAACATGATAATAAATTAATAAAATTCTAAAGTGAGGATGATTATCAGTAATTTATCAAAAATATAAAAAAAATGTGTGAAAAATGTGTTTTGCACTCTTTAACGATCAGGAAGCCTGAAGACGTTAGTTTTAAGCATGGAGAGAAAACATTGGGTGTCAACAGTGGGAAAATGTCTTCGTCTATCAAGAATATTCCTGATGAAATATTAAGAAGTAAGAGTCATTTATTATACGATAGTTGTAAAGAACTAAAAATATTTATATTTTCTTGATT
>NW_025860894.1:0-2980 GCF_002878395.1 Capsicum annuum
TGGTCACCGGAATTTTGTTGTCGTCACATTTACCTACTGCTAATACGGCTCCTAAATTTGGTCGCTGAAAAATGTACGCTTCGAGTCGCTAGAAAAGTTGCCCCACACTTGTAGTGCATGTAAGGGATTAGAGAGAGAAAAAGAAAGAGTGCAAATTTGTTCGAAGAAAAAGAGGAATTAACAACTATTAATTATGTTTTCCTATTTTTCGTAGGCAGTTATTAATGATTTATCTATTAATTATTTGTAGCCATCATTAAGAAGGTTATTCCTCCACTTTCTCATTTCAGTAGTTGTAGGAAGTTATTTCCTTGATATTAGGAGGTGATTAATCCACTAATTATATGTAAATTTATTTGGCTTTAATGAAAAGGTAAGCAACAAATATTTCAGTTTTTAATACTTTAACTCAACCAACACCATAGGTCGTTGAAAGAAAACATCAGGTTTATCTTACAACGTCCCATAACTAGATCCATATCTGGGAATCGTAACAAAAGCTTTATGTGAAATAACTTTCCTACAACCAATAGGATTTTAGAAATTATATTATCATCATTATTTATTAAACCACGCAAATAATAGTCTGTGGGCCAAAACTTATATTTGGAGCAATTATATTTGGCGTACATGGACTATATTATTTGCATGGTTTAATAAATGATGATGATAATATAATTGTTAAAATCCTATTGGTGGTAGGAAAGTTATTTCACTTAAAGCTTCTGTTACGGTCCCCGGATTTGGATCTAGTTGTGGGACGTAGTAAGATGAAATCTGATGTTTTCTTTCTATTACCTATGGTGTTGGTTGAATTAAAGTACTCAAAAACTGAAATATTTCCTGCTTACCTTTCAATTAAAGCCAAATAAGTCTAGATACAATTAGTGGATTAATCACCCTCCTAATATCGAGGAAGTTAATAACCACTGTAATGAGAAAGTGGAGGAATAACCTCCTTAATGATGATGTCTACAGAGAATTAAAAACAACATAATTAATAGATAAATCATTAATAACTGCATAAGAAAAATAAAAAAAACATAATTAATAGTCATTACTTTCTTTCTTTCTTCGAACAGATCTGCACTCTTTTTTTTTTCTTTCTAATCCCTTGCAGGCACTACAAGTCCGGGGCAGCTTCTCCGATGACTCAAAGCGTATATTTTATGCCGACCAAATTCAGGGTGGTATCAACAGTTGGTAAAGGTGACAACAACAAAATTTCGGCAACTAATGATTGCACCAACTTGTCGAAATCCGATGAATCGATCAAGAAAATGCCCCCACTTTGTCTTCTCCCCGGATTTGGTGCACTTGTTTCATCTTCTCTAGGTTTCTTAAAAGTTGGTGGCGGATACGTTCCGTCTTGTTCAATTTGTATTTCAGTCTTTTCTCTGTTGGTTTCTTGCCTGATTATCTTTAACTGTTTTTGCTGGATTACTGTTTCCTTGTTACTTCGTTGTAGTTGAGACGAGCATATCTATTTATTGTCGTATGTATTGTTATTTTCTAAATTCCTGTGGGTAGTATAGTTCTTGTTATTTATCAAAATTTGCGTTGTAGTATATTGTTTTTATTGCTTGTGGCATACGCTGCTGAGTCTTGTTTCTTTCTTGTAGATTTATTGCTGTTGATTCTTGATTTTTATTTGTTTCCTTAGCATATAGTGCGCACAATTTTAAGTTTCAGTACTGGTTTATTCATTATTACCATTGTCTTGTTAGCCTTATCTATTTGTGCGCTTTCGTATTTTCTTCTCTTATTAAGTGATGGTTGTGGTGGTCGATGCTAGAGGGTCATGTCATAGGTCGCGGTAGGAGTTGGGGTCGAGGCCTAGGGTGAGGTCTAGGTTAGGTTCGAATTTGGGGGTGAGGGGTAGTAGGGTTAAGTGGGATAAAGGAGCCTCTAGGTTGAGAATTGGGTCTTGGAACACAGGGGCTCTTTAAGGTAAGTATATAGAGCTCGTGAAGATTCTTAGGAAGTGGACGATTAGTAAACCATGTGTCTAGGAGACCAAATGGGTAGGTTCTAAGTCGAGGGATGTAGACAGGTATAAGTTGTAGTACTCTGGTAGCATAAGGCGTAGGTATCTTAGTAGATGAAGACGTAGGGGACAAGTGGTGGAGGTTAAGCGGGTCAATGTAGGTTGATGTTGGTTAAGTTAGTCTATTTTGAAGTTATTAGTGCCTAAGATCCACAACCGCAAGTGGGCTTTGACGAGGAAAAGAAGAAACCGCTAGTGGGCTTTGACGAGGAAAAGAAGAACAGGTTTTGGATGAGGTGGTGAGAGGCACTGAGAAGCTCTTCGTAGAAGGGGATTTCAATAGACATATAGGGTCTATATCGAGAGGCTATGATGATGTGCATAGATTTTTCGATTTCAGGGAAAGGAATAGAGCAACTTCACTTTTGGATTTTACTAGGATCTTTGGGTTGTAGGTAGCAAATTTGAGTTTCCTGAAGAAGGAGCACCTTATTACCTTCCGTAGTTCAGTAGCCATGACTCAAATAGACATTTTTCTCCTTAGGAAGGGTGATAGAGCGCTATCTAAAGACTGTAAAGTCATACCAAGCAAGAATCTTTTGACCTAAAAAAATTCTGGTGATGGAATTGGAAATCAAAAAGGGCAGAAAAAAGAGGGGTGTGGAGGATTAAGTGCAATAGCTTGAATTTGGCCAGTGCATTGGAGATTTGGGAGAAACTGATGACAACAGGGGCTTGGGAGAGTGGATAGTATGTTTTTTTTTCCCTTGTAGTATATTTCTTTATTCAATGGCTCAAAAAAAAAGATCCAGCTTGGGCGTGTGGAATTGCAATGGGCAATAATAGTTTATTATTTTGTTTGCTTGTTATGCCTATATATGTATTTTTAATTTAAGAATTGAAAGATTATGTTATTTATTGAGTTCTTGGCTATTTATTTGTGCATGCTTAATATTTTTTAATGTTGTACTAAATAGCATTTTAATGAAAAAA
>NW_025860895.1:0-1125 GCF_002878395.1 Capsicum annuum
AAGGTGCAAGTTATTTCTCAAAGATAAACCTTCGTTCTGGCTATCATCAACTCAAAGTTAGGGAGTGTGACATCTCAAAAACCTCTTTCCAAACTTATTATGGCCATTTTGAGTTTCTTGTTATGTCTTTTGGGTTAACTACTACCCCAGTAGCTTTCATGGATCTCATGAATCGAGTGTTCAGACCATATCTTGATATGTTTCTCATAGTGTTCCTCGATGATATACTGGTGTACTCCCGTAGTGAGGATGAACATTCTGATCATCTCCAAACTGTCTTCCAAACCTTTAGAGATCATAAGTTGTTTGCCAAGTTCAGTAAGTGTGAGTTTTAGCTAAGGTCAGTTGCTTTTCTAGGTCATATCATTTCTTCCGAGGGTATCAGAGTTAATCCCCAAAAGACCGAAGCTATTGGAAATTAGCCTAGACCTATTTCTCCAACTGATATCCAAAGTTTCTTGGGTTTAGCTGGCTATTACCACTGCTTTGTTAAGGGTTTCTCCTCTATATCGTCTCCTATGACTCGGTTGACCCAAAAAAGTGAAGTTTTTGTGGTCTAAATCTTGTGAGAAGAGTTTTCAGGAGTTGAAGACTCGACTCACTTTAGCCCCTATTTTTACTTTTCCTGATGGTGTTGATGGTTTTGTGGTGTACTGTGATGCTTCGAGAGTTGGGTTGGGTTGTGTATTGATGTAGAAGGGTAAGGTGATAGCTTATGCTTCTAGACAGTTGAAACCCCATTAGAAAAATTACCCCACCCATGACCTTGAGTTGGATGGTATTGTGTTTGCTTTGAAAATCTGGAGACACTATTTGTATGGTGTCCGTGTTGATGTTTTCACTAATCATAAGAGTCTGCAGTATGTGTTTACCCAGATAGAACTGAATCTTAGGCAGAGACGATGGTTAGAATTATTAAAGGACTATGATATGAGTGTGTTGTACCATCCGGGCAAGGCCAATGTTGTGACGGATTCCCTAAGTAGAGTGTCCATGGGTAGTGTTTCACATGTGGTAGAAGGTAAGAACGAGTTAGCTCGTGATGTACATCGTTTGGATAAAATGGGGGTTAGGTTGTTTGACTCTGCTGAAGGTAGTATAGGGGTTCAGAGTAGTTCCGAATCC
>NW_025860896.1:0-2164 GCF_002878395.1 Capsicum annuum
AGCAAAAGAAACCTATAGTTAGGTTCATTAAAGACTATAATTAAGGGTTTGGTTATAGTGGATTTGGAGGTGCTTATGAGGAAAACCTGTGTTTTTTCTGTTCCTGGGTTTTCACGTAAAAATCTTGTGTCTTTACTCTTCCTGCACTCCTTCTTATTTTCCCGTGCTTTAGTGTTTGTTTGCCTATGATTGATTTAGAGGGACCTGGTCCCTCATTGTGTGGTTCAGACCGCCAAGTGTAAACACTTGCTCTCATCACAAGGACAGTTGTTGAAAATTACAAGAAATCTAGAAATTAAAGAGAAAAACCAAGTTACTCAAAGGGAAAGCAAAATGCTGACTACAACAGGAATAAAGGTAAGTGCTATAACTATGGTAGATATGGTCATATCTCTTATGATTGTCCAAAAGCTAGAAGAGAATCCTCCAAAAAATTTAAAAGGCTTTTAATTGTTAGAGTGATAAAGAACAATCATTTAATGAAAATGACAACATTGGAGATTGCTGCTTCATGGCAATTGGAGAATCTAGTCAAGTAAGAACCAACTCCTATAATAAATGATCTAAATTGAAAAATTTGCTAAATCTTGCCATAGATGATCTAAATAAAGCTCATGACAATAAAAGGCTTTATTAAGATAAAGAAGAGACTAAGAACTTACACTTGAAGTTTGGTGAAATTGAAAAAGAATTTTTGAATGAAGAATTTAATGAATTAAAATTCAAAATCAACAACTTTGAAAAATCCTTCAATCACAATATTGTCAAATCTAATCAATCAACTAATATAATAAGTCAACTAATAAATCTGACAATGGTGTAAATAATAATTGATAGTATAGTTGTGAAGGATCTCAATGATCAACGAACTCTAGTAAGTCGACCAAAAGGAGAAATCACAGTCATAATACCTTATCATAATAAATATTAGAGCTGTAATAGATCTCAACGATCAACTAACTCCAGTTAGTCGACTAAAGAAACTAGTAACAGTCATAATACCAATTATACAATCACTGAACAATACTCTACTTCTTGCTATCTGTGCTAAGCCTAGTCACAAATATTACAACTGTAGATTTTGGTCTAGAAATCCTGGCAAATGAATTAGGAGACCCAAAATTGAGTTAATAAATCCAAGAGGTAACCATAAGGGACTCAAGAATACTTGGGTACCTAGAAATAAGTGGTGCCTTTGTCTTGTAGAAAATTCACTCAAAATCTAAAGGGAAATGGCATCTTGATAGTGGATATTTAAATCACATAACTGGAAATAAAAGCTTGTTTGAAACAGTAACTGATTTTGATGGAGGTCACATTACCTTTGGAGATAACTCCAAGGTAAAAGTAATAGGCATTAGTACTATGTCCTTTAATAATTCATGTGATATTACTAATGTTGGTTAAAAGCTTGAAGTACAATTTACTTACCATTAGTCAGTTGTGTGATGTTGATCTGGAAGTAAGATTCAAAAAGGATGGTGTATAATTGAAAAATATTGGTAGGCAACTTCTTGCTGAAAATAGACATAGAAATGTATATTTTTAGAATCTATCAGAAGGAAAGAAGGACATATATGTCTTGCTTCCATCTCTAAAGATCCCCGGATTTGATATAGAAATCTTGGTCATGCAAGCATAGGACAAATTGAAAAGCTAGCCAAGCATGAACTTGTGACAGGCCTCCCAAAGCTTGATTTCAAAAAGATTCACATCTATGATGCCTATCAACTTGATAAGCAAACTTGAATTTTTTTTTCTGTCAAAGATATTGTCTCTACCAATGCTAGCAGTTCTAGTGGGATCAAATAGATCCATATGAAGTAGTTGTGATTATTGATGATTATTCACAATTTACATGAATTATGTTTCTTTCTAACAAAGATGATACTTTAAAGAATTTTGAATTTTTCTGTGAAAAGGTTCAAAGAGACAAAGGCTACTATATCTCTGCCATTAGAAGTGATCATGGAGGAGAATTTTAAAATAAAGATTTTAAAAAATCTTTTGTAACAGTCAAGGTTACATGCATAACTTCTCTGCTCACAAATATCTCCTCAACAAAATGGTGTGGTTGAACAAAAAATAGAACTCTTCAAGACATGGCTTGAACCATGATTTGTAAACACTTTTTATCACAAAAAGTTTGGGCAGAAGTGTAACA
>NW_025860897.1:0-1400 GCF_002878395.1 Capsicum annuum
AAAGTGTATACTAAACACTAAGACCCTTAATGAAGATAGTAGCAACACCTACACTCTACGGAGGACACAAGAGGGGCTCCAAATCCTTCAAGCACCCCACGATCCAAGCAAGCAAACAACAAAAGAGAATCCACCCTTTTAATGAACCTAGTTTCGGCCAAGTTTCTAGTGATAGAGAACTTGAGTGTTTCAAGTGTGTTATACAATATTCAACATTCAAAAACCAACTCATGAAACCCTAGAATATTCCTTATATATTAAATTGCAAATGGAAGACACAATGTCCCTTATACCCTTAAGTGATAGGCTCTCCTCTAGTGTAGAATAGTGGAATGTTTAAGTGTGTATTAAGCACTTAATTGCACTTATCTTGCACACACACTTGGATGATTTCAATGCACACCCACATAAGTCCATTTTTGTGATTATTATTGTATCACCTGAGTACAAGCATCATGAATGGGAGAAACACTACTCAATTACAACCCATATCTGTTAATCTACACAAGGTGGCACATGAGGTAAAGATATGGTCCAATAGACACGAAGTACTTCATATATCAAGTGTCTGGTTTATAAGTAGAGAGTCTCTCTAGCATAACTCAACAAAGCACGAGTTCTTAGGACAGACTACAATGAGGAACACGGGCGCTTATATCATGAGTCGTATAACATAATTTTGGAATTCATAAAGTCAATGATTGAGACTAGGATGTATACTTGAAGCTATTGCTTCTAATTTTTTTTCAAAGCTGACGTAGTCATGAGTTCGCACAACTTTATCATTTTGGCTAATCCTGACATAAATGAATTAGTAACCTATAAAAACATAGTTCCTTAGAACCAAGCATGATTTGGGACAGAGATTTATGGTTCGTGAGCAATATAACATAGGGTTGGGATACTTGGAATCTAGGATCATTGAGGAACATTATTGCTTCTACTTTGGAGGTCGGGACATGCCATGAGTTACATAGAGTGATCAAACCTTAGACATAGGTAAGACTTAAATACATAAGACATTGGTACAATGACCTTATAAATTGACGTAGGAGGATCTTGGTTGAATAGGAATAGGTTTATCATGACTCTTACTTGAAACTTGACACCACAAGAAAATTTGGGAACCACTTTAATCCATCATCTCCCCTTTAGATCAAAGTCACACTCCTGAACTTGAGGATATAACCCCTCATCAAATCTATACCCACAACTCTCAAAACAGAGGGGTATCACCATGCACATAGATGCTAGAATCCCCTCAATAATTTTAATGTAAAGACACAAAATCCTTTCTAGGACATCCCCCTTCAGGAACACTAATCATAACTTCCTTTAACCCCTAAAGTCATGGACTTACGACTACTATTATCATAGGCATAGACACCCATGATTTTAAA
>NW_025860898.1:0-1081 GCF_002878395.1 Capsicum annuum
CCCAAAACTCATAAAATAGTTCTAACATCACATTCTAGTTAGTCATCAAAGCATGTAAACCAGTTGATTGAGGCTTTAAAATATGTGCGAAAAAACTGAACAAGAAACTTTAAGGAGCCACTACATGCAGATAGCATGAAGATAGTTACATAAATATACAGTCTGTGTATGATGAGGAATTTCTCCGGCTAATCGAAATCATCAACATAGAGACAACCAAATGCTATTTATAAGACAGTAGGCGTTGAGTGGTGGATTCAATCCCTTGGAGAGCTTCGTTCTTGCACCGCTCAATCTCCCCTTGCGCTACTCCAGCTTCCTTCATTTGGGTACCGAGTTTTTCTACCTCCGCTTGTGCAATCCTACGGGCTGCTCATTTTTGCTCATCACCTTTCACGCACTGCTCTTCTTTAGTAACAGCATCTAGATATTTTCCCTCCAATCCTGAAACAGACAACATATCTAGTTTTCTATCAGCAGTGAGTAAATCATATTTGTGCTTGATCAAGTCCTTGACATCGTTGTAGAACGAACCATAATCAGCACCAAACAAATTTAACATGGTGAAAGCACTATTGGCGAAATTAACCATGCCATCCAAGCTAGTAGTTGTCTCAGAAGTGAGTTGAGACACCAACTTAGACTTGACTCCATCGGTGACCTCTTTCTTTGATTTTTCATCCATTTGGGAAGAAGATCCACTTGTACAAGTATGTGTTTTTTTTTCTGCTATCAGTCTTGATAATGGAGTTAACTTTAACTTTGTCTCTCTCTGTTCGTCCTCTTTTTAACCAGGAATTAGCCAAGGTCTAGCACTGATTGACCCCAATGGTGGCACAGGAGGTGGGGGAACTAGCTTTGGCACATTTTTGCTCATCGAAACTCGCACAGCAACAGGAGGTGGGGGAAAGCCAGGTGGGGGAACTAGCTTTGGAGCACTTTTGCTCATCGAAACTCGCACAGGAACAGGAGGTGGGGAAAAGCCAGGTGGGGGAACTAGCTTTGGAGCATTTTTGCTCATCGAAACTTGTGCATTTGGTATTTTTCGGAATTCAAATAAAGTTTGTGCAAGAAGATAGAT
>NW_025860899.1:0-5148 GCF_002878395.1 Capsicum annuum
TATTCATGTGAATGAATATTACGGACAACATTAAGACTACTGTTCCCAAAACTGAAAGTGCGAAAGAACTTCTGAAACTTGTGGAAGAGTCTTCCCAAACTGCTGATAAGTCTCTTGCTGGGACACTAATGGTTACTTTGACCACCATGAAGTTTGATGGTTCACGTACTATGAATAAGCATGTCATTGAAATGAAAAATATACCAACAATACTTAAGTCATTGGGAATGGAAGTGGAACAGAATTTCCTTGTGCAGTTCATTATCAACTCATTATCGTCTGAGTATGGTCCTTTTTAAATGAACTACAACACCATGAAAGACAAATAAAATGTGCATAAATTGCATGGTATGTTGGTTCAAGAGGAAACGAGGCTAAAAAATCAAGGAACCCACTCCATTAATTATGTAAATCATCAAGGAGCTGAAAAAAAAAAAGGAAAGAAGCATAGTAATGGCCAACAGAAACAACTTAATCTTAATCAGTCCTCATCTCAAGTACGTAAGAAAGGAAACAAGAATGGAAAGTGTCATTTCTATAAAAAATCTGGACACTTTCAGAAAGATTGTCTGAAACGTAAGGCATGGTTTGAGAAAAAAGGTAAGCCTTGTTCTTTTATATGTCTCAAATCAAACTTAACTGAAGTTCCTTATAATACTTGGTGGATTGACTTTGGTTGTAATGTTAATGTTTCTAATACTATGCAGGGATTCCTTACAATCCAAACCATAAACAAGAATGAAAGATTTGTTTACATGGGGAATAGAGTGAAGGCTCCAGTTGAAGGTGTCGGGACTTATCGTCTTATTCTCGATACTGGACGTCACTTAGATTTAATTGAAACTTTTTATGTTCCTTCTTTTTCTAGAAATTCAGTTTCATTGTCTAAGTTGGATAAGACTGGATATTCTTTTAATTTTGGTAATGGATGTTTTAGTTTGTTTTAGAATAATTATCTCATTGGTACTGGTATTATTTGTGATAATTTATACAAACTGAATCTTGATAATCTGTTTGCGGAAACACTCTTAACTCTACATCATAATGTTGAAACCAAACGAAGTTTGGTGAATGAACAATCCACTTACTTGTGGCATAAACGTTTAGGTCACATATCTAAAAAAGGCTAGAAAGATTAATTAAGAATGAAATTCTTCCAGATTTAGATTTTACTGACCTTAATATTTGTGTTGATTGTATTAAAGGAAAACAAACAAAACACACAAAGAAAGGAGCCACAAGAATCACACAGCTTCTTGAAACCATACACACTGATATATGTGGTCCTTTTGATATCACATCTTTCAATAAAGAAAAATATTTTATCACTTTTATGGATGAATTTTCACGTTATGGATATATCTATTTGTTGCAAGAAAAATCTCAAGCGATTAATGCCTTAGAGGTATTTATTACTGAGGTTGAAAGGCAACTAGATAGAAAGGTGAAAATAATTAGGTCTCATAGAGGTAGTGAATATTATGGAAGATATGATGAAAGTGGACAACACCCAGGTTCATTTGTTAAATTCTTCGAAAAGCGTGGCATATGTGATACTAGAATTACAAGGACAACACGAAACACACTTCAAAATTAGTCCACAAGATCAAAGATCTGAGGACCCTTTTGAAGACCACACTCGGATTCAACAAACAACAACAAAAACACAATGTATTGATGTGTTTATCACCTAAAAACAGCTAACAACAAACTATGTTAACAACAACGAGATGAAGAACAACAACAATGGAACAAGAACAACAAGTCACGGATTTGAATTACTAGAACACAAACAAACGATTACAACATAAACAAAATTGATAGATACTTAGACCTTGGTCGGTATAATCTTAAGAATCCAATAAGATGGTAATATCATACCCTTAACAATACACACAACGGTTAACCTAACTCCTACATTGACATAAGAGGAACTTTACCTCCTCTAAACACCAACGACTCAAGCCAATATTGTAACACAAGTGATATCCATACTTGTTGCCCTCATTTCGGTGTGGTGGCTATTCCAAGACCCACAAGTAAAGGTGTTTCATGTTCCAAGTCTTACATCAATGAACAACTAATGAGAAAAAGACCTAAAATATTCTATTTATATTCTATTACAAGACAAGGCGAAATGAAAACAATGCCCTTAAAAGGTGGGGTGGCCATGGAGTGCATTTGGACCCAATGAAGTGAGCAAAATACCCTTAATGAAGATAACTAAATCATGACCCATGAAGTGTTGTATAAAATTGTGAGTCCTAAAGTCTTCAATGTTCGAGGCAATCTTCCACACACGGCCTTGCTTATGCTCAAAATGGGTCTTTCTTGCATAATCTTGTGCCCTCGAGGTTACCAAGTCTCGAGCCTTTAGATGATGACCTCCAATCATGTCTTCAAAAATTAAGGTGGCTATTTGACTTGTATCATCCTTCTCTTCTTGAAAAGGATTCGACCTCGAAGCCAAACCTTGCAAGAACAAAGAGAAGACAAACAAGCACCACATCCTCAAGACATGAGGGTTAGAGTTAGTACAATAAATAACATCAAAATACCAAGGAGGTACACACTTGAGATATAACCACACGTCCTTTGTTATAATCACGAGGGACTTAGAAAAAAAATTACAAAGGAGTTGGCGAAAGAAATCACCATCAAGGGGTGGTATCCTAATTAAAAGTAAAGTCCACCTAACACATTTAACAATATCACTCAAACAAGTGGACCGACCAACAACTATCCATCCTTCATACCCTAAGAAGTTACCGGGATCAAATGGGACACGTAACCAAGGGCTTAGGCCTCGGCCACTCTCACTTTTCCCTAGGGTGTCATCCTCAAAATTAAGCAAGCCCTTTTTTATCACTATTGAAAATATCATGAACTAAAAGAGGGTTGAGAAAGGTGTTCCATAAGTCAACTTTAAATAAGGGGTTCCCATGCATGCACTTACTACTAGTTTCAAAATTTCCACTAGGAATATGCCCAACATAAGAAACATATAAAGACGAAGTAGATGGCATTTCTAAGCACATATCACCTTCTCTTTCACAAGAGTTGTCCTCACATACGTACAAACCATCACGGGAAGGCAAAGGACCACAATCAAAATCATCTTTACAAAGACAATCACAACTCGGGTTTTCTAAATATTCAAGTAAATCAAGATCATCTATGCATGGTTGATCAGTTTGCTCACCCTCACTAGTTGTTGGCAATTCACAGACCAACGTAGACTCACCTTATTTTTTACAAGGGTCAACTAATGTGTCAATACTCTCTTCACTTGGTAATGTAACCTTAGTCAAGTTGTAAGTGCTAGCACTAGATGGACAAAAATCATTCTCACGAGGAGAATCAATTTCGTCATCCAAAGGATCTACTAGTGCTTGTGTACCTACAACAAGAGTTTGGTCCTCGCATGACCTAACAATATCGAGAGTATCACAAACTGAAGACTCATGCACTCCTACACTAGGTAAAATAGCAACTATGTTCATATGAGTGTAGAGGATAACATTTTTACCTCGTAGCTCACATGAGCTACGGTCTTCATCTTGACGTATGTCCAGGTAGCCCACTTGCTCCCTTGGAACTCCGATATGATCCAACCTTTCATTTATCACTTCTCATTGAAGGGTAATGGCTTCAACTTTAGCCAAAATAGCACTTGCAGCCGCCAGTTCCATCGTAATTGCACCTAAAAAAAAAAAGAACAAGTCTACAAAATAAAACACAAGTTAGTTCGAAACAACCTCACCATACTCTCACACATTTGATCGTTTCACACTTAGATTCACAAGTGTTGCAAGTCGGCTTGTAGTTCGTGAAGAATCAAGGGGGGAGTCCACTTCTTGGTTCGAATGGATTCTTTATTTAAAGACTCAAGGAAATAATGTTCGAACTTGAACCAAGAAATTCTATGATACAAAAACAAGAAAAGCACAAAATAACACTGACACGAACGAACGGGCACAAAAACTAACCAACAAGCTAGTAGAAGATTACTAGGTCGTGAATTAGTGTTCAAACCAACAAACGAAACTATGAAACAATAAAATGAAACTAAAAAATCTAAAAGTTGAACTCAAAATGCTGCATGAACAGTAATTTAGTGATTTGGCAGTCCACTATTGGCCTCGGTTTTGTCAAAATTTTACTCTCCAATTTCAAGTCTTGACCAATCTACAATTTGGAAATGGTGGATTTGGTTAATGGAGGGAAATTTAGTATTGGGGTTTCATTTTCAATTTCAAAACAAGACTTGACCTTCTTGGTACTTTATCTTTGAAACAAGGTCTTTAAATCAAGGAAAGTAGGAGAAAAGTGGTTGTCAAGTCTTTTGAGTGATGTGATCAAGTCTTTAACCAACAAGTACTACAACTTAGTCTATCACCTTTTGTGGATCTAATGTTCATTTTTTGTTTTAACAAAAGATAAAAAGGGTGAAGAAGAACAAGAACACAATAACAACAACAATATTCTCAAAGAACAACAACAAATTCCAACGCCCAGCTCCACAACAACAAGGCCTTCAACATGGTCAAGGCTTAGAATGACAACAACATCAAATCAGCCACACTTTGTTCACCTTAACAACATCAACAAGTTCAAGTTCAAGCGTAGATTTGGACATTTTTTAGTGTTGTTGAGAAAGAAACCAACACTAGAAACACTCTAAACAACAAAAGACTACAAGATCTAGTCACAAAGAAACATGTCTCGGCCAAGACAACAACAAGAACATCAACTTTCTCGGCCAAGAACAACAAGAACGGGCAGTTTACTCCTTTTCTAGATTTTTTTTTTCAGTTTTTCAACTCTTCCTTTTTTTGATATTTTTTTTCAACTCTCAATCCCAAGATTGATCTTATTAGAATAACATCAAAGATGGCTCTGATACCAAATGATACAAGAATTACAAGGATAACACGAAACACACTTCAAAATCAGTCCACAAGATCAAAGATCCGAGAACCCTTTTGAAGACCACACTCGGATTCAACAAACAACAACAAAAACACAATGTATAGATATGCTTATCACGTAAAAACAGCTAACAACAAACTATGTTAACAATAACAAGATGAAGAATAAAAACAACGGAACAAGAACAACTAGTCATAGATTTGAATTACAAGAACA
>NW_025860900.1:0-1352 GCF_002878395.1 Capsicum annuum
TGAATTTGGATTACCTTTGAGTTTATTGTTGTTATGTTTCGTTCGGAATAAATATCAAGTTATAAATCCGATAGCATCATGTTTAGGCTGACAATGGCTAGGCAAAAGTAGGTTGGGTAGGCAAAGTTTAGGATCTGTGATTGTTGAAATGATGAAATATTTGTGGAGTGGTTTCAATTTATGCATTGGGATCTATTGTATTCATTGGGCCGGGGAATGCCCCGAGGGATTTGTATTGATTCACCGGGGAATGCCCCGATGTATTGTGTATTCGACGGACGTCCGTGATGAAGGCCCGAAGTATCGGGTAAGGCATTGGATCGTAGTTTAGGATTAGTGTAGGTTAGCGTAGGTTTATTTTTCAATACCTTTTTTGTTCACTTCGGGTTGTAATAATTGGACTGGACATTATTATTTTTGTTTTTGGATTGTTGTTTGATGTTTGTTTATGTTCGTTGTGTGGTTTATACATTTGTGGTGTCTAATTAGCCGATACTCTCTACCAAGCGACCGTGGTCGAACCACGGGACCAAAGGGGGCCTAACACGTTCCCCTCAGTCAACAGAATTCCTTAGTCGGAATCTCTGTTCGCAGATCAGTTTTACAGAGTCAAAATCATTTTGTAAAGGGTTTTCCAAAGGTGACTTGTCACACCGGATTATGCCAAGTGGCGACTCTGAGGTTTGAATATAAATAATCCTTTTCGAAACAAATTTTCATTTTTTGTCACTTTGATAATAAAAACGCTTTCGAAGTGTAAAATCGAATCTTTTCAGAGTAAAAAAAGGGGTGTGACACTGCCAAGAATGCTCAAAGTCATCAACAGAAAGTGGACAGCATGAAGAGCATCACGGTGGCTCAAAAAGAAGAAGAAGACGAAATTGATGAATCTGAAATTACAGAAGGTAATTTTCTCCAAGTTAATTGCCTGTTCTTTCAACTATTACTATTTCATGTTTTATTTACAAGGTTCTCATTTTGAAACTTTTATGACGGAAGGCAGCAGAGCTTCATGCTTGTCTCTATGAGTTATATGGTTCATTTATGTTTTAATTCCTACGAAAGAATTTAAAAATAATGTAGAGGAGGTAGTAGCTGTTACAAGACATCATGTCGTAGTACCTTATATCGATAGTTGATCCTTTACTACTATTCTTTTTAAAAATGCATATGATGGGGGTTTTAAGAATTTGGTACACTTAAGATGTAGATACTGATAAGAAGGCTCTCAAGTTATTTGGTGAGAGAGCTGGAAATATATAAAGAGGCAAGAGGCAAAATGGATTGAGAAAACTTTCAAAGTCAATGTGCAAACATGGTGCAGATTGTTGTATCTGCTGCATTTCTGATGA
>NW_025860901.1:0-1395 GCF_002878395.1 Capsicum annuum
TAATTTTGATTTGTTGTTGTTTTGATTCGTCGTTATTGTTACTTTCACGTCTAATTATCAATTTCATGATAGTATCATGGTAAGTCAAGCGGGTAGGCAATCGTAGGTTCGGGTAGGCAAAATTTAGGAATAAGTGTTTCGTTGGATGTTGGAATGTGCGTGTGAATGTTTCTTTCTAGTTTATCGTGTTTAATTCAAATGTATTTATTTAGCCGGGGAATGCCCCGAGATCGCTTATATTTATTCACCGGAGAATGCCCCGACGTATCATGTTGACGAAAAATGACCGCGATGAAGTCCCGCGGAATCGGGTAAGGCATTGGAGCTTAGTCTAGATTTAGTTTAGGTTAGGATTTATATTTTCGTATTTTTTCTATTTTTCGGACTGTATAATTGGACTGGACTTTATGTTTTTGGACTGCTTGGTTTTGTTTATTGTTTGATTATTTTGCGTTCTTTTGTGTGGTTTATACATTTCGTAATGCCAAAAATAGTCGATACACTCTACCAAGTGGTTGAACCACGGGATCGAGGGGTGCCTAACACCTTCCCCTCGGTCAACAGAATTCCTTAGTCGGAATCTCTGTTCGCAAACTAGTTTAAGAGTCAAATGGTTTCGAAAAGGATTTTCCAAAGGTGACTTGGCACACCGGATTATGCCAAGTGTCGACTCTGAATAAAAAATGTAAATAATCCTTTTCCGAAACAAATTTTCATTTCTTGTCACTTAAATAATAAAACCCTTTCGAACTTTAAAATATAAACATTTTTGGAGTACGTAAAAAAGGGGTGTGACAATATATATATTCCTAAAGTTAAAAAAAAAAAATTAATGATGTCACATAAATATATATAATTAGCCATCTTTGATTTTATTTCATTTGTTTGATTTTGTATTTAAATACTTTAACCAAAAAAACATATTTGGTATCATATGATTATCAACTCATTCTATTTTTGTTTATGTAACACACACATATATATATATACATATTCCTAAAGTTAAAAAAAAATTAACAGTGTCACACACACACACACACACACACACACACACACACATATATATATATATATATTAGTTTGTGTTTGAATATTTTCATTTGACACAAAATCTCAAGAAAATTAAGAAAAACTTTAAAATTTTATAGTCTTAATTTATTGTAATTATTTATTAGTAATCTAGCAAAACCTCAGCGACGCTAATACATATATATTTTTGGCCCTTTTGTAGTTGGAAAATTTGAAAATGATTTATACATTAATTGTCATAAATTAAAAATACATAAATGTGTTAAAATAACCTTGTCATAAATTAAAAATACATAAATGTGTTAAAATAACCTTAACATTAATAAAGTATAACCTCAATCATGCTAACATATTCACAATGTATTA
>NW_025860902.1:0-1272 GCF_002878395.1 Capsicum annuum
AAATTTTTTTTATTGGCGAACATTTGATTCCCTACTTGTAATCCCTTCGACAATTTTCATTCTCTTGCCCCAATTAATTTTTTTTTTAAGAGAAAATCCTTCTTTTACTATAATTTTTTGTACTTCTATCTATTTTAAAATAATTTTAGATATGCGGTGTCAGGAGTTCAGCCTACTGAAGTTCAAGTATTAGTACATTACTGTCAGAAGTTCAATCATTTTTTGCATGAGATTCACATCCTGATAACGTCACATCCCTTTTTTACGTACTCCAATAAATGTATATTTTAAAGTTCGAAAGGGCTTTACTATTGAAGTGACAAGAAATGAAAATTTATTTCAGAAAAGGATTATTTGCATTTTTTATTCAGATTCGCCACTTGGCATAATACGATGTGCCAAGTCACTTTTGAAAAATCCTTTTCGAAAACCATTTAACTCTTAAACTGGTTTACGAACAGAGATTCCGGCTAAGGAATTCTGTTGACCGAGGGGAAGGTGTTAGGCATCCCTCGATCCCGTGGTTCAACCACGGTCGCTTGGGATAGCATATCGGATAAATTGACGTTACAAATGCATAAACCACACAAAAGCACGCAAAATAATCAAACAATAACAAAACAAAAATAAAAAAAATGTAAAGTCCAGTCCAATTATTACAACTCAAAATAAAAATACTGAAATAACCTACAGTAGTCCTAAACCATGGTTTCCCCGCTGCCTCGGGCCTTGATCACGAGCATCCTTAGCGTACAAAATTCTTTGGGGCATTCCCCGAGGAGTAAATACAAATTACCTCGGGGCATTCCCCGGTTAAATAAGTGCACTTTCCAAATACGATAAACAAAACATTCAACAAATATTCCAATTATTCCCACATTACACTTTAAGAGATTAGTAAGCCCATCCTACCTGTATGCTAAAGAATGCCCGCTAAAGATTGCTAAATTGGAGATTTTTCCTTCTGAAAAGCCTCTGCACGATACCACCCTATCAAAATAGTATTCTAGACATTAGGACAAGGATAATGATACCCAAATTGAATTTTAATGCTTTGGTTCCAAAAATCAAGTTAAAATCCCATGTGAGGCCTGCTTGCTAAATCATAACTTTAAAACTGTCACCATGTCTCTCTATGCTCAAGGATCATTTATCCACAAGAATAAATAAATTCCAAGTTCATAAAACAACCTAATCAAACCATAAATATGCTATGGATTTATGACAAAAACGGATAATTAAATTAAGAATTAGAAGAAAATGTAACAAGGA
>NW_025860903.1:0-751 GCF_002878395.1 Capsicum annuum
CACCTTAAACCACAATCTAGAATTACAAATATTTTGATCTTATTGTCCAAACTTAATTAGGAATCATCTACCCAATATTTCATAACTTTACTCAAATAGTCCAATTGTTTTTAGGAAATTTTTAAATGTAAATGTGAAACTTCCGCAACAGTATTACTCCAACGCTAAAAGTGGAGCAAGTTTCAGGTTCACTTCTTAGAAAAAGTCCTACCATCATCATTGACTAATGATTACCCCCAACAACAGTCAATATTTCATCATGACTTAGATATTTCAAATCATTATTTGTTAAATATGTTCCCTACTGATTAAACCTCTTTTAGCCTAGCAATTGGATATCAGTGGAACAGGTTGACTAACATGTTTTAATACAGCTAAAACAGTATGCAAATAAAACAGTAATTTTTCACATGGAAGACACCTAACTCAAAGAAGTGTAGGTATATAAAAAGATAAGAAAACGTAAATGAGTGACAACAAAAAGAGCCAAACGGCTCTGATAAAGAGAACATGGGTGCAAAATTCTTTTTATAGTAACGGTTGATAGTAGAATGACAATGAATGACGTGAGTAAGGTGTTTATTATTATTATTATTATTATTATTATTATTATTATTATTTAAGTCTTTTTGACATCAAAGAATAGAAAAAAAATTCAAAAAAAATCACAAAAAAGATAAACAACATTTCTTCATTCTTAGGCATTCCACGTCAACAACTTCAAATTTCTCCTTTATATGTATGTATGTAC
>NW_025860903.1:3751-31944 GCF_002878395.1 Capsicum annuum
GAGATACCAAGAATTGAGATACCAGATTTTTATGCAAATAAAAGACTTATTGGACTAGCTACAATCATTCAAGAACTAGCAAATAACTATGCTAACGGAAACCCAATATGGAGCTACTATTCAAGAGATCATCAAATGATATATTCAAATTCAAAAGAGCTACGCCAAACAGATATGGAAGACGTAAGACAATGGATAATGACGCTACTTAACTAAATTATTCATAAAATATAATTGACTATCAATGCCACAAAATTTTGAAAAAGGAGAGTAACATATATTATTTGAAATTTACATAAAATTTATTATAAATAACAATATTTAATAAATTAAAATATCTAAATATTATATATTTTTAAAAATACTTTAAAATACTATAGATCATAATAATTAACAAATTTAAGAGATATAAAATATTTGATTGACCCTCAAAATTATATCAGTGTCACTTAAATTAGAATAGTTAAAAATATAATTGAATATCAACGCCACAAAAGTTAGCACAAGGAGAGTAACATGTATTTTTTGAAAATCATATAAAAAGCATTACAAATTACAATAGTTGACAGTTTAAAGTATCTAAAAAACATAATTTGTTATTGATTTTAAAAAAAATACTTAAAAAGGTACTATAAATCATAATAATTAATAATTAGAAAAATTGTAAGGATCTAAAATATTTAGTTGACTACAGAAATTATATCAGTGCTACTTAATTTGAAATAAACAAAAGTATTATAAATCTTAATAATTAAAAAAGTTAAATTACTTTTAAAGTTTAATTGACTATCGATGCTACAAAAGTTTGAACAAGGAGAGTAACATGTATTATTTAAAAATTACATTAAAAATATTATAAATTACGATAGTTAACAATTTAGAATATTCAAAGCATACTAAAAGTATGCTTGATTATCTACATTTTATTTATGTCACATAAATGAAAACTAAAAAATAACATATATTGCACGGCCCCGACATCTAGGGTAAAGCATAGACAATGATTAATGTGACCATATATACATGATTATTTTTTATTTCTTTTAAAGTATATTTACATATAAATAAATGTATTTAGCAGGATTTTATTTTAAATTTTATCCTGTTATTTAAAACTAAATTCATAATATATTTTAATTTTTATGTTTTGGGATAAGTAAAAAGAAAACTAAATCGCTTATGCATCGTACATACAAAACACAATTTAATTCATTAGACAAAAGTAAAGTAATTAGGGCTGCTTATCGGACGGATCGGATAGACCATTATACTTAACAGTTTGGCTTAACGATTTTCGATTTTAAAATATACAAATCCATTAGCCAACCGATAAGATATCAGTTGGTTTGGTAACAGATGAATAATTATCGGGCGGTTTATCAGACATCCACAATTTCTACTTGAATGCAAACACCTTATAGAAAACACTAATTAGGATTCAGGGTTTGAAGTCAGCAAACCATTTGTTTTGGTTACTTTAGCAAACCATTTGTTTTGGTTACTTTACTATTTAATTTTTTATATTATATAAGGGTTAATTAGGATTTAGGAATGGACCTTTAGGTTAGAATATAGATCCATTAGGTTTGAATTTTTATTTTATAATAATATAAATTAATATGTATATTATATATTTAGGTTAAAAAATATAAGTATATATGGTAATTATTAACGGGTTAACGGTTTATCTAACAAGAAAATTGTTTAAGCCATCCCCACTCCAATAAGCCGTTAATTAAAAAATTTCAATCCATTCACCAATCGTTTATCCGATAAGCCAATACCAATAAGTCAATTTTGTGGGTGGCTTACTGGATACGGTTCAGTTTTGAACAACCCTAAAAGTAATAAAAATACAGTAGACAAAATATATTAACTAATTTTAAGAATATATTAAAGTAATTAGATAATAAATGTATTACTATTCATAAATTTAAACCGGAGAGATGTGAATTATAGAATAAATTTTTTAAAATAAAATAATATTAACAATATAATATCTTTAAATTGTGAATAATATAATAAAAAATATGAAATACAAGAGTTTTTTTTTATATAATTATATGTTTATATTTATATAGATAGATTAGGTGTGCCTGTGATGGTGTAGGAGGAGGATGGGGCGTAAGGATATTTCATTGAGAAATAATAAGGTTGAACTTTTTAATAATAATTTAACATGTTTTAACAAAATATTGAGATCTAAACATTAAAAATAATATTTTAATATCACTCGCGCATCGTGCGGGTATATTAAATCATGTGTGTAATATAAAATTATGAGATAAATCATAAAATCAGTGTTTTCGTGACATGAAATTTCAATTTTTTCGAAAAGCATAATTTGAGTTTAATTTAGTAAAGGAAAAATTATCTCATTATTTATATTTATCAACTATTTATTTTAATTTTTATATTTACAACACCTCCGACGTTTTTAGTTACGCCTCGCTTCATTACGATTTACGAGTCCCGAACTGCTTTTTAAAAATCACCTGAGAGTGAAGACTAATAAATACTCTATTAGGGCTCATTTGGTTAGTAACAAGTTATTCCGAATTAATTAGTTTGATATTAGTTATTTCAAATCTAATACGGAATAAAAATAACACTATATTTCAAAAAATAAATATTTTATTCATCACAAAATAGTTGGCATATTTATGATTGTTATTTCAAATTTAATACGGGATAAAAATAACACTACAATTTTAAATAACTACTGTTTGATAATAATTTCAAAATTTTATCCCAACTAAACATGAAATAAACTCATCTTAAAATCAATCCTATAATTAATTACCCCTTATGCCTCTAAAGCATAAATGTTGTAAAATTTCAACTTCTAAGAAGAGAGAACTAATTCAACTTCTAAGAAGAGAAAACTCCGCTATTAATTTAGTTATTGATGGATTAGGCACATAAATATAAAGTGTATTAACAAGAGTTAAAGGATAAATCAATAAAATTTATTTTCGTATAAATATAATTATCCCTTCACTAATTTTGCCACTTTATTTCAAATACCTAAAGTGACGATAAAAAATTAAATATTTTTTACAAAAGAGAAATTAATCCCAACAATTAATATATACAGTATCACGACACATATTTAGACACAACCAATAAGTAGTATAAGAATATATAAATTTAGAATGAAATAAGATTACGAGATAAACTTAAACTACATCTATCGTTAATATATTGTCTCTAAATTATTTTGTCTTTTGAACAATCCCTTACATGATGTTACATTTCCTCTTTGTTTCAGGCAACAACAAATGTCGAAATGTCAAAGGAGACCAACAATAAGAGTGGAAACGAGCACCTCTTAAATTTATAATTTATAATATAGTAAAATAGTGTTATAAAAAAAATTAAAAATAATAATTGTTGAAACAATTAAAAATTTGATTAAACCAACTCATAAAAAATAAAATTTCTAATATAATTTTGCTAGTATAAATTAAAAAAATGCTATGTTAACTACTATGAGGTGTAAATCAACTCTAATATCTTAACTTTCAATTAATAAAAAAAGGCATAATACATAAATATGAGCCTAAAGTTGATACCAAATTATAACATTAATCTTAAACTTTGACAATGCACAAGTAGGCCCTATAACTATACAAAACCTGAACAAATAAATATTCCAATCCTACGTGGCAAAATGTATGTATACACTCAAAACCACGCGCGTCGGAGTTAGAATTGAAGGATTTTTTTGTTCAGATTTTGTATAGTTAAAGAATCTACTTGTGTACTGACAAAGTTAAAGGTCATAGTTATAATATATCTTTTTTATTAGGTGGCAGCATCTGAATGGATGACTAATCCATGTAGGCACAAGTGAGGTACACGTGTGTAAGTTGCAAAATTGGAGTGTTTATTTGTTCAAATTTTGTATAGTTAAAGGGCCTACTTGTGCACTGTCAAAATTTAAGGTCAATGTTATAATTTAGTGTCAAGTTTATGATCATATTTATGTATTATGCCATAAAAAATCACCTTTTTTTTTTTTGTAAAAGATACTACTATCATACTACACAATATACATCCCTAAAAGAAATACTTACGAAACTTTATTAGTATCCTAATGGTAATTTTGAGATAATAAAATATAATAATTTACTTTCAAATAATAATTATTTTGAACTGCTCTCCACCAAATAACCATCATTTCCTTCCACGCTGTCCACCAAATACATGATGAACTGCTCTCCACCATCTCTTCTGGGATTCACTATCCCTCTCCTGATCCAGCAACTTAGAAGATCTGCGGTGTGTTCTAACATAAGTTCAGTTATTACCAGTGGGGTTGAAGAAGAGTGAATATAGATGAGCTGTCACTTTATATTCCAGAAACAATTGATTGTTCGCCTCATGAGTGATGCAGGTTCTGGTCACTAATCAAGTCAAGCACCTGATTTTGAATTGGATCAGACATTTCCACACCTTGGTCCATGGACCTGTTCTGTCCCCTGGTTGCCCCAAAACTTCTAATTTATACACACCGTTGAAATAAACCTCACAGCACTGTTATGTTTCCACTTGACTTCATAAGGGACTGGGGAAGTGACTCCGAACCTATCTACTTCCTTTAAGAAGCCCAACCAACCTATCAATTTCTCAGTCATTTAGAATCTCTCTAATGCAAATATTCCACCCTCAAGGAGTCCAAGAATTTGCCATAGTGGCTTCAGGGTTGCTGCATATGAAAAATAAATCAGGGAAAATAGTCATCAAAGGCAACATGTTTGTCAAGACTAGCCCATGTCTGTCCATATCTGTTCATGATCACCTTCTTTCACAATGCTTGATCTTCATTAGCACATCTCCACAACCACTTCATCAATAGACAGCTATTGCGTAATTTCAAATTTGTCATCGTCATCTGATTACCTCCTTGTATGTAGCTTTAAACGGTTCAGCTCATCCCAATGCTCACTTACAACTACACAACAACACAGACAACATATGTATGTCCGCCCTACCAGTCTAATCAATTACTAAAATTTGTTTGATGCAGCTATCTGGTAAGTGACAAGTTATGCAGAACATTAGAAAGAGTGATTTGAAGCATGAAAAGTCCTTAAAGAATATTGCATGTATAATATTTAAGGAATACAAAAATGTTTATTCGAGAAACGACAAAACTAAATTGTATATTGCAAATTGATTAGTCATTTCCAGGAAGACACTCTTATTTTTTATAAGAAAATACATAATTATAGGGGTTGACGGATATTCAGAAAGCATATCTTATTTCATGAACATGTATCTTAGTCAGTTAGAAATCTAAACTTATTAATTTGAAGTTCTAGGAAAAAAAACTAAAACATGTTATAGAAACAAACAAATGAGTCCAAAACAAAAATAACCTTCTATTCGAAGGTCCGGTCAGTCCCAACCAGCACCCAAGTCCAAACCATCACCATATACGTCGATATATATATTAAATATATCACTTACTTAGTGAAAGTAACCAAGAACTAAACTTACTCTCTCAGGCACTAATCCCAAGACTCAAAACTAAAGGCCCTTTTGGCCAGTAGGTACCCTTTTCCGGTGGACTTCCTCTGCCGGAATCCCTATTTCTTCTTCCTCTTTCTTATCAAACCTTTCTTCCTTCATGGACAAAAGGATTTATTTTAGGTTAGGGGGGGAAATTCTACGACCTGACTGCAACCAGTTCAGTCTCGGAGTTTTGTTATGAATGGGTGGAAAGTGCACGGTTGTATATGAGGAGAATGAAGCTCAGTAGGGGTGCACTTAAGTGGCTATGCAATAGACTTAAGGAAACGCCAGCCATTAAAGGAAAGTCATTTAAGACCTGGAAGTGCAAAGATGTTTCCATCACATTTATTGTTCCTTAAAGTTCAATAAATTTGGTAGGTTTATCTCTGTTATTTCAGTTAATAGTAACGCCAGAACTGTGATCATACTACTAGAAAACACTTGTAATGAAGGGTAGGGGGACTTGTCTAAAAAATCGAAGAGTTCATTAACCAGAAGTCGGGCATGCCAGATTCAAATACAGAACACGGTGGTCCCTTTTCTTCGGGACTTAGGGGAGAAGATAGTTACATACAAGTAATACAACGACAAAAATGGAGCACTAAAAATCAAAGTACAACATCATCAACATTTGCTGGTAGCGACAAAGGTCCACTAGGTAGATGTCTTGTGGGCAGATTCCCAGATTGCGACGAAATACCCACCAGAAACGAAGTTAGAAGATGGGCTCAATAGACATAGATGCGCATTCACAACCTTCAGATTTATAACATGAACGAAATTCAATTTCTATTTGAGTTCTAGTCAAGACGGGATACAGAACGCATACTCATGGGCAATTGAAGACGGAAAAACTATCCGCTACATCTTGAATGGTGGTCGCCGACGGCAGGAGCTTTTCCAACAAACACCAATTTTGAGTGGTTTTGGGTCCACATCCTAGGTCTTCATCTCCAGCTCTGGAATGATAAAGTGATGACCCAAATTGGAAACCTATGCGGTGGATGGTTGGAGACAAAGAAAGAGACGCAACTGAAGTACCACCTGAGATGGGCCCGAATCCGAGTGAAAAGGCCAAGAGAAAAGATACCTTTCTCTGTCGAGATCAATGATGACGAATTCATATTTACCTTACCGACTTGGGTGGAAGCTCCGGTGAATTACCGGAAGAAGACAGGGGAGGAAACCCGGGTCCAAGATGTTAGGACGATGTATGGAAAAGAAAAGGCTATTGCAAACTCTAGTCTGCAGATGATTGAGACAAATGAGAGACTTGCAAAAATAATTCAAATTTTTATCTAGAGGTTCGTAACAAAAACCCTTGTACTTCGATTATCAGAATTCAAGTGGTTAATGTAGGACACGTGATTTCACATGTGGAGGTGGTGGACCCAAAAGAAAAGGGATTTAAAGAAGTTCATTGGATCTGAGGGAGTTGTTTTGGGCTGCCTAAAGCCCAACCACTTGAGAGACCTTTTTTTATTACTAAATCCTAACAACTTGAGAGCACAATTTTTATTAAAGGGAAAACACCTGACCCCACCATTAATTTTCCTCGCACAAACCAGGAAGAGTTATGTTTCTCCCCAACCTTTTTCACTGAAGAACTGGAGAAAATTATGAGAATGGAGATTATAAAAACACAGGCTATCTAGAATTCCAGCAAAGAGCTAATGAAAGTCAACATGAAAAATAATGAAGTAAGAGAAGACAATTCCCTTTCTACCCCGGGGAAGATGGTATTAAGGTCAGTGAAGAGAATGGAGCAGATTGTGGGGAGATGTCTAATGGGCATATTACAATCTATGAAGAGCCAATGCCTATACATATGAAAGAGCCACTGACGGAGAAAGAAATTGAAGACAAGGCTACCATTTGGGTGCAATCCAATGTCCTAAAATTCAGCAGAAAGTTTGGAGCAGCTTTCGAAGGATGTGACAGAATAGCCCTTGAGATATTTATGAAGATAGACCAAAAGAGAGGGTATACAGATCAAATGAAGGAGGCTAACAAGAAAAGCAATAATCAGAACAACATCCCAAAAGAGCTGAAGAACTTAAAGTTCAACATGAACTTCAAAGACGGGGAACCTAGAGGTAGAGGGAGAACAACACCTTTGAGGATCAAATGAAGATCAAGATCATATCTTGGAATGTGAGGGGTTTGAATGGGGGGAATAAAAGGAGTTTGGTCGGAGGTCTAACTAAGCAATAGGGGGCTGACGTATATGTTTTTTGTAAGACCATAAAAGGAGTTTGGTCAGAGGTCTAACTAAGCAATGGGGGGCTGACGTATATGTTTTTTGTAAGACCCCACAAAATTCCCTCGTAGTCTGAGCCTTAGAGCGTGTCAAGTGAAGGGTAATTCCGTCTTGAAAAGATTGAGAAGTGACTTTCAAAGAGATTAGTGTTTAAAACTTGATGAATTTTCCTAAAAATGACTTTCTATCGTGTGGGAAATTAAATTATATTTCCAATGATACCCATTTCGTCAAAATTTGATGTCGGAGTAGAAAGATATGGCCAAATTACAGAAGGCAGTCTGAACTGCCCAGCTGCGACGGAAGGGGCCGACGGACCGTCGGGCTAGTGACGGACCGTCGTCCAGACCGCCGCAATGAAGCAGAAGATCGACTCACTGGTCAAGTGCGACAGAGAGGGTCGATGGACCATCGGACTAGCGATGGACCATCGCACCCTACTATCGCAGTCGAGACAGAAAGTAAGATTCTAGCCCAGGTGCGACGGTTAGGACCGAAGGATCGTTGGGCCCCCGATGGACCATTGCACCCCACCGTTGCACATCCCAATCAGTAATTTTAAGTCATTTTAAAAAGGGTTTTTCGATCTTTTTCCACCCTTTTAACACCGTGATATATCCAAAATGAAGCAGATGACTTCATTCTTCACCCAACATATCCAAAGGCTAGGGTTTTTTTCCTCGAGAACAAACCCAAAATCCTTCTCCAAGAAATTCAAGAACTCGCCATACTCAAAAAGTAAGGAAAAGAGTCTCAACCAAGTTTGTTCATCCAATTTCACAATCTAAGGTATGTGGAGTTTTGAACAAGGGCAATCCTTTCACCCTTGTGCCCAAAGGTATATTTTAAACTGCAACTTTCTGCAATTTATGAGATTTTACATGAAATTGAATTAGGGTTTTTCACCCATTAGCATTTATTGCAAGATCTTGATGTTTTCCCATGAATTAAAAGTCAAATATCATGATTTTACATGTTTCCTTAAGAAATTGAAGCTGGGTTTATACCCTATGTTGTTACTCCTTGACAATTTAATAATTTCAATGCTCTAGAAATTGAAGTACATGAGTATGTTGAGATTTTAAGGAAAATTGCTATAAATTTCAGATTTCTACATGATTTATGAATCCATATGATGTCTAGTATGCATTTTGATGGGTCTTAACTTGAGATTAAATTATGGGTCTTTGAGTCTTACTTGAGATTTCAGTTTTTATGAATTTTGGTGCTATAAGCACCCATGATTTAAGTATTTCGAAATTATTGAGAAAGTTTTGACCTTAATGGTCATAGTAGCTTTGAAATCCACTTTACTAAATGAGATTATAGATTTGATAATTGGGTTCTTCATGAACCGTGAGATTATTTTAAAAGTGGATTTCCATGAGATGAGCGTAGCTAACTAAAGGGAGTAGTATATAGCACCAAATTGGGTAATTTACTACGATTTCATACCCCAGAATTACGTTCCATCGTAGGATTGAGATTTATAGGCCTGAGGCCGAGATAAGTGATCATTGAGTTGAGGTTATACTCCCTGGAAAGAGTATGACGCCTCTCCCCAATGTGACATTTCTTCCTTAGGAGGACAAGACGTTGGACTCCATGTAGCTCGCATGGTTTATGTCGGTTAAGAGAACCTCCCTGCTAGTAAAAAGTAAATAAACAGCTTTTGAGTATTTTTCCCATTAGTATGATTTTCAGAATACGTTTCTTGAAGTAAAATTTTCCCAAGAAGAAAGTAGTTTTCTCTACTAGTAAGAGTAAATAATCAATTTTTTTTAAACCTAAGTCATATAATCCCGAGTTCCAAGTGTCCCGGGTCTAAAAGAGTTCTGAGTTCTTGAGATTTAAAGAAGTTTTACTCTCCATGAAATAAGAATATGAGTTGACAGTATTGTCTAAAGATTCCTCTAGTCTTTGAGTATTGAGAATAAGAGGAGAGTACAGATTTTAAAGCTAAAGTATAATGACTCACGAGATTTATATTACATACTTCATTATACATGATTTATGAGCTTTACATTTCAGACTTATTCAAGTTATGTGAGTCATTCCTAACTGCATGCATGATTTGATTAAAGAGTATTGATATTGTTTTATGTAAATGCATACACCCCCATATACTCAGTATATTCCTAAGTGTTGATACACATATACGTCTATGTGCTATATTGTCTTATAATGTAGGTTTAGGTGCTCAGTCCCAGCCTCGTCAGTGATTTTCGAGTACCTTTGTCTACATCTCCATAGTGGTAAGTCCTCATGGTTCGAGGGCCTATCTTTAGACGTTTCAGTATTTTAGTAGATATATTATTGCTTTCAGTTCAGTTTGAGCTAGTTGGGGACCTGTCCCAATGGCTCTCTAGTTCATGGAGTAGTAGAGGCTTTGTCAGACTAGTTATCAGATTGCTAGTATGTTGAGATTTCCAGTACTATGGCCATTTGGATAGAGTATTTTTTTTGTATTTTCTATCATTTGATATGACAGTGCCAATGTTTTATTTATTCCATCTCGAAATGAGTTATTATATGTAGTAACAGGCTCAAAGGGTTAGCTTGGGGCTACTTGTAGCCTTAAGCACAGTGTGATGTCCCGGAGGAGATTTTGGGTCGTTACAAACTTGGTATCAGAGCCTAAGGTTTAAGAAGTCCTAGGGAGTCTGACAAGTTATGTTAAGTAGAGTCTTGATCATTGGTGTGTAGCGCACCACATCTATAAGCAAGAGGCTATAAAACATTTTAGGAAAAAGTTATTTCTTTCTTTCAGATTCTATCGTGCCTATAGTTGTCCCTCTCATCTAATAATTCATGCTCTCCTATTTCAGAAAATGCCTTCCCGAAGAGCGAATGCCCGCAGAAACAACAATGAGCAACCTCAGCCTCTTGATCTCTTGAATGAGACTGTGTCTCATACTGAGTTTCGGGCGGCCTTTCAGGCGTTAGACCAAGTAGTCACCACTAATGTTCAGGCCAATAACCAGGCCGTAGTTTCAAATTAGCAGAGAGGTGATTTAGCTGCTGTTAAGATTCGTGATTTTATGCGGATGAATCCGCTAGATTTTTATGGGTATAAAACTGGTGAGGACTCACAGTTATACTTTGAGGAGGTGAGGAAGATCACGCAGGTGATGTATGTCTCCGAGGAAGAAAGTGTTGAGTTGGCGTCATACTGGTTGAAAGACATTGCTTATGACTGGGTTGTATCGTGGAAGAAGGGTAGAAGTGAGGATGCTGCTCCTATGACTTAGCGGGTGTTCCAAGATGCATTCTTAGACAAGTTCTTCCCACTTGAGATGAGGGAAGCGGAGATTAAGAGTTTATGAACTTAAGGCAGGGCTCCATGACTGTTAAGGAGTACTGCTTGAAGTTCAACCAGTTAGCTAAGTATGCTCCTGATTTGATTTTTGACGCCCGAGCCAGTATGAGCAAGTTCGTGACTGGTGTTTCCGGTTGGTACTGAAAGAGTGTAGGACTGTGATACTGAATAGGGATATAGATCTATCTAGGTTGATGATATATGCACAGCAGATAGAGGCAGACAAGATAAGGAAGAGAGATAGAGTGAGGGGTAACAAGAGGGCTAGATCTGAGCAGCATGAGTACGGTCAAGATAGGTCCCATGGAGGGAACCACCCACAGCTCCAGAGTCATTCGTCTATGCCAGCACGTTTACGAGGCAGGCAGGAGTAAGGGAAAAGGTTTTTTATGTCTAGGTCGCAGAACAGTGTAAATAACAGACACCGTTATCCTCCTTATACTAAGTATGGTAGGGGTCATCTCGGTGAGTTCTTGGCAGATCAGAGAGGTTGTTTTGATTGTGGCAAGCTGGGCCACAGACTTAGAGATTGTCCACATGCTAGGCAAGGGAACAGAGATGCCCGACCCCAGGCACAGACTATTAGTGCACCAGCTCTTGTAGCCCATCCCGCCCCTGCTCAGGGTGCTTCATCTAGCACTGCTGGCGGTCAGCGCCAGAACAGATTCTATGCCTTACCATCCCGTCAAGAGAAGGAGTATTCTCTCGATGTTGTTACTGGTATGCTCCGTGTCTTTTGCTTTGATGTTTATATGTTGTTGGACCCAGGTTAAGTTTCTCTTATGTGACCCCACTTGTAGCTATGAATTTCAAAATGAGTCCCGAGAAGATTCCTGAGCCTTTCCTAGTTTCTACTCCAGTAAGGGAGTTAGTTGCTGCCAAGAAAGTGTATAAAAATTATCCTGTTACTGTTCTTCATATAGTCATACTTGCTAATTTGATAGAGTTGGACATGGTGGATTTTGACCTTATTCTGGGTATAGATTGGCTTCATTCCTGTTATACATCTATAGATTGTCGTACCCGTATGTTCAAGTTTCATTTACCTGATAAATCAGTCTTTGAGTGGTCTGGGAGTTCAGTATCTCCCAAGAGTCATTTTATCTCCTATCTCAAAGACAAAATGCTAATATCCAAAGGTTGCATTTATCACCTAGTTAGAGTTAAAGACACTAAATCTGAGGCTCCAACTATTCAGTCAGTCAACATTGTTAATGAGTTTTCTGATGTTTTTCAAAAAGATCTCCCAGGGGTACTTCCCGATAGTGAGATAAAATTCGGGATTGACCTTCTTCTCGACACTCAGCCTATTTCTATTCCACCCTACCATATGGCACCTGCAGAGCTTAAGAAATTGAAAGAAAAACTCAAAGATTTTTTAGATAAAGGTTTCATAAGGACCAGTGTCTCTCCTTGGGGCGCACCTATTCTATTCATGCAAAATAAAGATGGTTCATTGCGTATGTGCATTGACTATCGTCAGTTTAATTAGGTCACAGTAAAAAATAAGTATCCTCTTCTGAGAATTGATGACCTGTTTGATCAGTTGCAAGGTGCAAGTTATTTCTCCAAGATAGACCTTAGATCCGGCTATTATCAACTTAAGGTAAGGGAATGTGATATTCCGAAGATAGCCTTCCGAACCTACTATGGTCACTTTGAGTTTCTAGTCATGTCTTTCGTGCTAACCAATGCCCCAACAGCCTTTATAGACCTCATGAATCGAGTGTTCAACAAATATTTTGATATGTTTATCACTGTTTTCATAGATGATATTCTTGTTTACTCCCGTACTAAGAATGACCATGCAAATCACCTTAGAATTGTCTTGCAAACTCTTAGAGATCACCAGTTGTTCGCCAAATTCAACAAGTGTGAATTTTCGCTAAGATAAGTAGCCTTTCTGGGTCATATCATTTCAGACGAAGACATTAAAGTTGATCCTCAAAAGATAAAAGTTGTAAGAAATTGGCCTAGACCTATCTCTCCGTCTGATATTAGGAGTTTCTTGGGTCTAGCTGGCTACTACCGCCGCTTTATCGAAGGTTTCTCTTCTATTGTGTCTCCCATGACCCGGTTGACCTAAAATAAAGTTAAGTTCCAGTGGTCAGATTCTTGTAAGAAGAGTTTTCAGGAGTTGAAGACTCGACTTACTTCAGCCCCTGTGTTGACTTTGTCTGATGGTACAAATGATTTCATGGTGTATTGTGATGCCTCTAGAGTTGGTTTGGATTGTGTGTTGATGCAAAGAGGTAAGTTTATAGCCTATGCCTCTAAACAGTTGAAGCCGCATGAAAAGAACTACCTAACCCATGATCTAGAATTAGCTGTTGTGGTCTTTACTTTGAAAATGTGAAGACACTATTTGTATGGTGTTCATATTGATGTGTTTACTGATCATAAGAGCCTGCAGTATGTGTTTACTCAGGGGGAGTTGAATCTTAGGAAGAGGAGGTGGTTAGAGTTGTTAAAATACTATGACATGAGTGTGTTGTATCACCCGGGCAAGGCCAATGTAGTGGCAGATGCCCTTAGCAGGTTGTCCATAGGTAGAGTTGCACATATAAAGGAAGGTAAGAAAGAGTTAGCTCGTGATGTGCATCGACTGACTAAATTGAGTGTTAGGTTGCTTGATTCAGCTGAAGGGAGTATGTTGGTGCAAAGTATTTCTGAATCCTCTTTAGTTTCGAAATTGAAGAAGAAGAAAGACAGGGATCCTAGTTTGGTCAGATTGAAGGAGTCAGTTAAGGACCAAAAGGTAGAGGTTTTCTTCCAAGGGGGAGATGGTATGTTGAGATTGTAGGGTAGATTGTGTGTTCCGTGTGTTGATGATATGAGATAGAGGATTATGGCTGAAGCGCATGGCTCACAGTATTCTATTCATCCCGGCACTATCAAGATGTACCGCAACTTACGAGAAATTTATTGGTGGAGTGGTATAAAGAACGATATAGCTGAGTTTGTAACAAAGTGTGCAATGTGCCAATAGGTCAAGGTAGAGCACCAAAAACCTGGTGGTGTGATACAAGAGTTTGGTATACCCACTTGCAAGTGGGAAGAGGCAAATATGGGATTCGTGACTGGGTTACCTCTTTCGCGTCGTCATCATGATTCGATTTGGGTTGTTGTAGACAGGCTGACTAAGTTCGCGTATTTCTTGCCCGTGCATACATCTTATACAGGTGAGGATTATGCTATATTGTATATCCAGGAGTTAGCCAGGCTGCACGGAGTTCCCTTGTCTATTATTTCGGATAGGGGTACTCAGTTCACTTCTCAATTTTGGAGAGCGTTTCAGTAGGGTGTTAGTACCCAAGTTCATCTGAGTTCTGCTTTTCATCCACAGACAGATGGTCAGGCTGAGAGAGCCATTCAAACTCTAAAAGATATGTTGAGGGCACGTGCTCTTGACTTCAAAGGTAGTTGGGATGAGCATTTTCCATTGATAGAGTTTGCTTATAAGAATAGTTACCATGCTAGCATCGAGAAGGAACCATTTCAGGCTTTGTATGGTAGAAGATATAGGTCACCCATAGGTTGGTTTGAAGTGGGTGAAGCTACTTTGGTTGGATCTGATGCAATAATTGAGGCTATGGAGAAGGTGAAGTTGATGAGAGAAAGGTTGAAGACAGCTCAGAGTCGTCAAAAGTCATATGCCGATGTGAGGAGAACGGATCTTGAGTTTGAGGTGGGTGATTTGGTATACTTAAAGATTTCACCCATGAAAGGGGTGAAGAGGTTTGGTAAAAAAGGGAAGCATAGTCCCCGTTATGTTGGCCCCTATAGAGTTTTGAGCCGTGTCGGTAAAGTAGCCTATGAAGTTGAGTTGCCCGCAAAGTTGTCAGTCGTTCATCCTATTTTTCATGTCTCCATGCTTAAAAAGCATATTGGTGATTCCATTGTAGTAGATCCTTCAGAGAATGTTGATATTCAGAACAGTCTTTCATTTGATAAGATTCCTGTTGAGATTCTAGATTTTCAGATCCGTAGGCTGAGGAACAAAGAGGTTCCCTTGGTCAAAGTTTTGTGGCGAAACCAGTCAGTTGAGGGCGCTACTTGGGAGGCAGAAGCAAACATGTGAGCCAAGTACCCGTACCTCTTCTCTGCGAGTTTAGATCAAGCCGAAGGTATTATTTTTCCTTAATTTAGCCCTTCTAATCTGAAGTTCAGCTATATATCTATTCTTACATGAGTTCTTGCAATTTTCGAAGTATTCAAGAGTTTAGAAAGATTTTGAGCCCATTTAACAAATTGCTTCAGCTATGTGTACTTAGTTTTTCCTATGTTCTTCAGTTAACTAGCGACATTCAAGAATGAATATTTCCAAGGGGGAGATATTATAATACCCCGCAAAATTTTCTCGTAGTCTAAGCCTTAGAGCGTATCAAGTGAAGGGTAATTTCGACCCTAAAAGATTGAGAAGTGACTTCCAAAGCGATTAGTGTTTAAATCTTGTTGAATTTTCCTAAAAATGACTTTCTATCGTGTGAAAAATTGAATTATCTTTTCAATGATACCCATTTAATCAAAATCCGATGTCGGAGTAAAAAGATATGGCCAAATTACAGAAGGCAGTCTAAACCGCCCAACTACGATAGATGGGGCCGACGGACCGTCGGGCTAGCGACGGACCGTCGCCCAGACCGTCGCAATGAGGCAGAAGACCAACTCACTGGCCAAGTGCAACTGAGAGGGCTAATGGACTGTCAGACTAGTGACGGACTGTCGCACCCCACCGTCGCAGTCGAGACAGAAAGTAAGATTCTGGCCAAGGTACGATGGTCAGGACCAACGGACCATCGGGATCCACTATCGCACATCCCGATCAGTAATTTTAAGTCATTTTAAAAAGGACTTTTCGGTCTTTTTCCACCTTTTTAACACCCTGATATATCCAAAATGAAGCAGATGGCTTCATTCTTCACCCAACACATTCAAAGGCTAGGGTTTTTTCATCAAGAACAAACCCAAAATCCTTATCCAAGAAATTCAAGAACTCACCATCCTCAAAGAGTAAGAAGAAGAGTCTCAAGCAAGTTTGTTCATCCAATTTCACAATCTAAGGTATATGGGGTTTTGAACAAGGGTAATTCTTTCACCCTTGTGCCCAAATGTTTATTTTAAACTACAAGTTTCTGTAATTTATGAGATTTTACATGAAATTGAATTTGGGGTTTTCACCCATTAGCATTGATTGCAAGATCTTGATATTTTCCCATGAATTGAAAGTCAAATAACATGATTTTATATGTTTCCTTAAGAAATTAAAGCTGGGTTTATACCCTATGTTGTTACTCCTTGAGAATTTAATAGTTTCAATGCTCTAGAAATTGAAATACATAAGTATGTTAAGATTTTAAGGCAAATTGCTGTAAATTTCAGATTTCTACATGATTTATGAATCCATATGATGTCTAGTATGCATTTTGATGAGTCTTAACTTGAGATTGAATTATGGGTTATTGAGCCCTACTTGAGATTTTAATTTTTATGAACTTTTGTGCTATAAGCACCCATGACTTGAGTATTTTGAGATTATTGAGAAAGCTTTGACCTTAATGGTCATAGTAGCTTTGAAATCCACTTTACTAAATGAGATTACAGATTTTATAGTTGGGTTCATCGTGAACCATGAGATTATTTTAAAACTAGATTTCCATGAGATGAGCGTAGCTAACTAAAGGGAGTAGTATTTAGCACCAAGTTGGGTAAGTTACTACAATTTCATACTCCAGAACTACATGCCACCGTAGGATTGAGATTTATGGGCTCGAGGCCAAGATAAGGGATCACTGTGTTGAGGTTATACTCCATGGGAAGAGTATGACGTCTCTCCCCAATGTGAGGTTTCTTCCTTAGGAGGAAAAGACGTTGGACTCCATGTAGCTCGCATGGTTTATGTCGGTTAAGAGAACCTCCCTGCTAGTAAAAAGTAAATAAACAGCTTTTGAGTATTTTTGCCATTAGTAAGATTTTCAGAATACGTTTCTTGAAGTAAAATTTTCCCAAGAAGAAAGTAGTTTTCTCTACTAGTAAGAGTAAATAATTAGTCTTTTAAACCTAAGTTATATAATCCCGAGTTCTAAGTGTCCCGAGTCTAAAAGAGTTCTGAGTTCTTGAGTTTTAAAGAAGTTTTACTCTCCATGAGATAAGAATATGAGTTGACAATATTGTCTAAAGCTTCCTCTAGTCTTTGAGTATTGAGAATAAGAGGAGAGTACATATTTTAAAGCTAAAGTATAATGACTCATGAGATTTGTGTTACATGCTTCATTATACATGATTTATGAGCTTTACATTTCAGACTTATTCAAGCTATGTGAGTCATTCCTAACTACATGCATGATTTGATTAAAGAGTATTAATATTGTTTTATGTAAATGCATACACCCCCATACACTCAGTATATTCCTAAGTGTTGATCCACATATACGTCTATGTGCTACATTGTCTTATAATATAGGTTCAGGTGCTTAGTCCCACCTCATCAGTGATTTTCGAGTATCTTTGTCTACATCTTCATAGTGGTGAGTCCCCTTGGTTCGAGGGCCTATCTTCAGATGTTTCAGTATTTTAGTAGACATATTATTGCTTTCAGTTTAGTTTGAGTCAGTTGGGGACCTGTCCCAATGGCTCTCTAGTTCGTGGATTAGTAGAGGCTTTGTTAGACTAGTTATCAGATTGTTAGTGTGTTGAGATTTCCAGTATTAAGGTCGTTTGGACAGAGTATTTTCTTCATATTTCCTATCATTTGATATGACAGTGCCAGTGTTTTATTTATTTTATCTCGAAATGAGTTATTATATGTAGTAACAGGCTCAAAGGGTTAGCTTGGAGCTACCTGTAGCCTTAAGAACCATGTGACGTCCCGGGAGGAGATTTTGGGTCGTTACATTTTTCTTGAGACAAAATTGACTGGGGGGATACAATGTTATTCAAAGAAGTTTGGCATAATAGGTGGATGGGGGAATTTCATTTAGATGCTATGGGAAGAGGTTGAGGGATTGTAGTGATGTGGGACAAGAGATATTTGAGGAGGGAGTTTATTGGGTCTGGGAGGCAGATGCTTACTTGCAAATTAGTAGGTATAGAACATAATATTTCTTGGTTTCTAAGTGCGGTTTTCGCCGATTGCAATAGAGTGACCAGAAGGAAATTGTGGGAGGAGTTAGCAACTATAAAAAACTCTTTTGAAGGGTCATGGATGGTGTGTGGTGATTTCAATGTCACAAGGTATCCTAGTGAGAGGACTGATAATCATAGTTTAATTGGGGCAATGACAGAGTTCACTGATTGGATCAATGAGATGGAACTTATTGATTATCATTTATTTGGAGGATCCTACACATAGAGGAGGGAGGAAAATCACACAACATCATCTAGAATAGATAATTTCCTTTATTCTAATCAGCGAGAGGAGATGTTCTCACAGATCAGACAAAATGTTCTCCCAAGAGTAGGATCAGATCACAACCCCTTAGTTCTGAATTATGGAGAACTAAATCTCATGAATAGCTATTTTAAATTTGAGCAATAGTGGGTGGGGGTTGCAGGTTTCAGAGAAAAAGTCAAAGAATGGTGGGCATCATTTTCAGTTAGTGGTTCAGCTTCCTTTATGCTAGCCACAAAATTGAAACTGCTTAAAGGGAAATTAAAGGAGTGGGGGCTAGAAAATAGAGGTAACTGAAAACTTAAGAAGAAAGATATTCTGATTCAGATAGCAAGCCTTGAAGAAATCCAGGAACAAAGAACTTTGAGTGATTATGAGATGCTTCATAAAGCTCACCTCTCAAATCAGTATGCTGAAGCCTCTAGAAATGAGGAAATAGCATAAAGGCAAAGATCCAGAGTGCAATGGATTAAGCAAGGAGATAAGAACACCAAGTATTTTCACAAGATTGCCACAGCTCACAGGAGGTTCAACCTGATTGAAAAATTAGAAGTAGAAGGGAAGACTATTACTGAACCTGAGGAGATCAAATAAGAAATTGTAAGCTTCTATCAGAAGTTATACAAGAAAACAGAAAATTAGAGCCCAGACTTCAATCTACAGGGGTTTGAAAAAATAAATAGGGAAGAGAAAAAGTGGCTTCAACGACAATTTGAGGAAGAGGAGGTCTTGAAAGCTCTCAAGCTGTGTGCCAGTGACAAGGCTCCAGGCCCGAAAGGTTTCCCTTTGAGTTTTTATCAGAGGTTCTGGGAGACCATCAAAGGTAGATATCATGAACACACTGAAACAGTTCCATGACAATCAATTTTTTGAGAAAAGCCTCAATGAAACTTATGTAGCTCTAATCCCTAAAAAGGTGAGAGTTGTTGAATTAAGGGACTTTAGACCTATAAGTTTGATAGGTGGAGCTTATAAGATAATTGCTAAACTACTGGCAGAAAGGTTGAAAAGGGCAATAGGCAAGATGGTCAAAAAACATCAAATGGCCTTCATTAAAGGCAGATAGATCATTGATGCAACTTTAATAGCAAGTGAGTGTGTAGACACTAAGCTCAAAAGGAGGGATCCAGGTATTATGTGCAAACTAGACATAGAGAAGGCATATCACCATGTCAACATGTCAATTGGGGTTTCTTGATCAAAATGCTAAAACAAATAGGTTTTGGAGAGAAATGGCTCAAGTGGATTGATTTTTGCATTAAAACTGTTAAGTTCTCCATTCTTGTAAATGGAGAACATGCTGGTTTTTTTCCATCAGAAAGAGGACTCAGGCAGGGAGATCCTCTTTCTCCTTTCCTTTTCATTCTTTCCATGGAGGGTTACAACAGTATGATGAAAGTGTCTATTCAAAACCAGTGGATAAGAGGTTTTAAGGTGGAAAATCTTGCAGGGGAAGAGATACAGATATTCCATCTACTCTATGCAGATAACACAATCATTTTCTGTGAAGCCAAGGCAGACCAAATTGCTTTTATAAGAATGTCACTTGTGGTTTTTGAAGCAGTATTTGGTTTGACAGTAAATTGGAGGAAGAGCAGCATTTTTCCTATAAATAAAGTTCCTCAATTGCAAAGTCTGGCAAATATTTTAGGGTGTCAAGTGGAGTAGCTTCCCGCCACCTACCTAAGGATGCCTTTGGGACACAAACACAAGGAGTTAGAAATATGGAATGGCATCATTGAACAAACTGAGAAAAAATTGGCTAATTGGAAAGCTCAGTACATTTCTTTAGGGGGGAGAGTGACTTTAATAAATTCAGTACTAGACTCACTGCCTACTTATGTAATGTTTTTATTTCCCATCCCAGCTAAGGTTGAAGATAGACTTGACAAGTTGAAAAGAGATTTTCTGTGGTTGGGAAACAAAGAAGGAAAAGGCCTTCACTTAGTTAAATGGCGGAATGTACAGTTACACAAGCAATCTGGTGGCCTTGGTATCAGAAATTTGAGATTACAAAACAAAGTCTTCTTTCAAAATGGTTATGGAGGTTCATTACCGAGACACATACTTTGTGGAGGGAGGTGATAGTATGTAAATATGGTTTAGAAGGGAATTGGTGCTCCAATTCAGTGAACAACACCTACGATGTCTCAGTGTGGAGAACAATTAGGAATTTATGGCCTGACTTATCCAGAAATATTGCTTACAAGGTGGGATCTGGTACTAAAACCTTGTTTTGGAAGGAGAACTAGATCGGAAATGTGACATTAATGGAAATGTTTCCAGATCTTTTATCCTTGAGCACTAACTCAGAAGAGACAGTGGCTAAAGTTTGGTCACAGCAGGGATGGAACATAGCTTTCAGAATACTCCTTAGTGATTGGGAGATTGAAAAAGTTGTTGAGCTACTTAAAGTCTTGAATGGATGCACAGGGCTATCAAAAGAGGAGGACTCTATCAAATGGAGGAACAATAGAGATGGGATGCTCTCAGTTAATAGATTATACACCGGGGAAGTGAGGGAGCTACAAGGTTGCAAGATAGGGCCCTGGAAGAAGATCTGGAAGACCAAAGTACCAACCAAGATAAAGTGTTTCTCCTGGTTGATGGCCAGGAGGGCTTGTTCTACGCATGAGAGATTGAAAAAGAAAGGATTCCATATTGTTTCTTGGTGTTCTCTATGTAATGAGGTAGAGGAGACTAACAACCACCTATTTCTACATTGCAGAGTGACAACAAAATTGTGGAACCTATTTTTGGGTGCTACACAGACAGAATGGATTATGCCAGAATATACATCAGACCTTCTTAACTGCTGGATCAGAAGAGGAGGGAGAAAAATTCAAAAAGAGTGGTGGAACATAATACCATCATGCATTTGGTGGTCTATTTGGAAGGAAATAAACAACAGGTGCTTTGAAAACAAGGCTAATCCAAGTGAGAAAGTCAAATGGTTATGTATGTCTACCTTTTATTTCTGGTGTAAAGAAGAAGAATTAGAAGAAGATGCATAAATTAGAGAATTTATAGGGAACCTATAATCTATTTTATTTTCTGGTTTTTTGTTGTGAAATAATTTTTTGGAGGTCTCCGGCATTATCCTCAATGCTGATGAATACAACATTACCTTTATCAAAAAATATATATCACTTACATAATCAAGGACACCTGGTTAACCTCTATATTTAAATCTCCTAAAGATGCCACGTCCCAACTTATGTGTGACTTCCACTTCAAGTACTAACTTCTCTAATGTGTTGCGAAGTATTTAAGATAATAGCAAAAAAAGGTTTTTAAGATTACCTCTTCTGTCATAATGCCCTTGACTTTTGTTGACTTGGATAATCTACTACTATGATTTTCCTGGGATAATCTGGTTCAACAGAGTTAATGAGAAAGGCGACAGCAGAAGGGAGAAAAAAAAAAGAACAAAAATCATTCGACAGTATATTTGTGTCTAACGATGATCTTGCAAATAATAGAGAGTAAAAAATACAAAGTCTTATACGGAAGCTCAAGGAGTCATGTTATTGCCATTGAATACCTAGTAATCTTCCTGTTTCACTCATGTGAAGGTTTCAAGCAGCCTTATTTTATAATGCTTCGCTTCACATGGCCAAGTCAAAGCAAGTGAAAGCAACAAGAAAGTATTAGCACAACATTCATAAACATCAGGTGCACTCTATTACGGTAATGAAGGAGAACCAAAAGATCACAAGTGACATTCAAATGACTCCACTTAGAAGAAAATAGATACATGTATTCCTATCTTATAGCATCCCAATAAGATAACACTTGTTCTTCAAGTTGAGCACTACAATGAAGAACTTGATATAATGACACAAGAAATGACAACGACAACAATAGCGTCACAAAAGCATAGTAAAGACAAATACTAAATAACACCACTGAACTGAATGAAAGAAATACAGAGAGAATGGTAAAGCCAATGAGCCTGACAATGGATGCAGATAAGTGTGGGATACATCACTTCGAAGGAAAATTCTGCTTCGATTTTCTTCCATAGGCTAAACATAGCAAGAAGTTGTTCATAGAACTAGGTTTTCTAGATACAACATCAACCCTCCAGGTAAGCAATTTGGACTAACTACAAGTAAACTTTTTTTTTTTTGATGAAGTAATTGATTATGTTCATGGCATCTCAAGGATGCAAGGTAGTTACAAAAGAGTGAGCACAAATATGTTAGCACTAGTACATAACCATAGTGCAAACAAAATCTAAAAAGCCATCAAGGTAATCCATTGGGGACAAAAGACCCAACTATATAAATACAAAAGACATCGCGCTTTGAGCATGGATTGGCTAGTTGAGAGACCATCAAAACATCTTCTGTTCCTTTCATTCCAAATAGTCCAAAAGATGGCAGCTGGTATCATCTTCCGAATCTTCTTGATGGTGTTGTCAACTATCCAGTGGCTCTCTGATAGTGTTAGGCATTACCCACCTGAGGCAAGAAAGATTGAGGAACATGTACCATATGTCTGGTCCTTGCAAGGTTGTCCTCTATTAGACAGGTTTCAAAAATTATTATCCAGATGATGCAAACAACTTTGGATAGAAGATTGACCTTCCAGAATAACTTCCAAGTCCAATTGTCTGTGAGAGCCTGTAAGAGTTTGAGCAAATTCTCTACTTCCCATTTTGTGAGTTCCTTCTGAAAGTTGGATCCCAAAAATTTTATTTCTGTATTCTCGCACAGTTGCATCCGGATCTGTAGCTATTTTGAATAATGCAGGGAAACCACTCTTTAGAGCGTCATTCCATGACCATCTATCCTTCCAGAACTTGACGTGTTGACCATTCCCAACTATCCGTTGATGATTCTGTGAGAATTCATCCCAAAGTTTGATTATGCTCTTCCAAACTCCTATACCGTGAGAGCCCCTTACCATATCAGTACCCCAGTGGTCTTGACTTCCATGCTTTGCCTTAATCACTTCTTTCCAACGACTCTGGTCCTCTTGTGTATATCTCCACAACCACTTCATTAGCAGGCATTTATTGTGCTTGACTAGGTCTCTGTTGCCTAACCCACCTTGGTGCTTTGGCAACATCACTTTATCCCATTTGATTAAATGGAATTTGTGCTTAGTGTTGTTCCCTTCCCATAAGAAGTTCCTCCTAAGTTGATCTAGTTGCTCCAAAAGTCTTGTTTGGCATGGGAAATAGTAACATGGAGTAGGTTGGAATGCTACTAAGAACATTGTTGATTAGAATCAACCGACCACTCATGGAAAGGTATTGCATTTGCCAGGATGCAAGCTTCATCTCAAACTTTTCAATGACTCCACTCCAAATGGTAGATGATTTAAATTTTTTTCCCAAATGGAAGGTCTAGCTAGGTGGTTGGGAATGATCCGATACAACAACCTAGCATCTCTTCTAGTTCCCTCCATATTGTTCACCACATTAACTGGATACATGACACTTTTGAGCGTGTTAATGTGGAGACCTGAAAGAGCTTCAAAATAACCAAAGTTAAGACTCAGAAAAAGCACCTGAATTCTATTTGCCCACAAAAAATCAGGGTGTCACCTGCATAAAGCAGATGAGAGATTGGTCAATTACAATAGAATAACATACTAGACAATATAGAAAAAATCATCACTCAATTTTACGTTAGTCTCAGGCAGATGAGTTAAGCTGAGGTAACTAAGAGCAGATCTACACTGCGCCAGTGCTATCTTATGCCTCGAAAACCAAAAGCAGGATTTATTAGGCTATAGCATGGCCCAGTTTTATGCCACAGAATTTGCTGCTTGATTTACGAGTCCAAATCATACATATATTTATCAAATGACTTGAACTTGGAGTAAGAATCCTTAGGATACACAACATCAGTCTCCTTATGAATTGGCTAGGGAAGTTCAGCAATAAAACAGAATTGATGTGGAAGCAATTGATTGGATAAAAATATGGAATAGGAAACTCAGGACCACAAAGGTTCCTAATAATTCTTATGGAGTAAATTCTCAGAGCACATGCACATTAAACTGGGAGATGGTAGAAAAAAATCCTATTCAAGAAAGACGGATGGATATGAAATAGATCATTCAAGGAGCAACTTCCCAGGATTTTCAGATTTGCAACTAACCATTGTGCAACAGTAAAAGTGTCTTAGTCTCCACAAGGATAAAACCCTTTGAAAAGGCACTATTATTCATACATTGCAAGTTTACAGCTCAGATTTGGTACATGTTTTTAAATTTATTTGAACTGAAATGGGGCATGTTGGACACTCGAAAAGTACTGGTGCTGGGTTTATCTTTTGTTTGAAGCAAATACACTATAAAAAGGCATTAAAAAAAGAAGCAGAAAGTAGTACCGGTCATCACTTGCTTCGCTTTCAGAACTTCAATTTCTGGTGTGACCAAGATGAACCTGTTCTGCATACCCACACATCATATAATAAAATCCCTATCTGATATATACTACTCCTGTCTGATAATATACACCGGATTTAATTTCCCATAGACAACAAAATATCCTGTACAACAACTGACGAAGTTACACATGGATGCATGATCATGGAAAGCTCTACTTTGTTCATCTCACTAACTAAGGTTAACAGTATTAAAAGCACAGTGCTGAAGTATAAGATAAGACATGGGCCTCTTTTACCCCAAATTCTTAAAATAACAAGCAGAGTTTACACTTAAAGAGTTAAAATCCATATTCTAAAACAAAGAGAACTTCAAACAGAGCCATGACTATAGAAGAAATCCTTCCCTCCATGTTCTGAGTTTGTTGACAATAAATATATGGAGTACGACTCTTTTCGAATAGCAATGACAATTTGTATCCCCTATCAATTTTAAACAAGTTCTACTTCAAAGCATCTGGAACTCTTAGATCAGAAACTACCAGAAAGATTGTTTCCAGAGTAATTTCTAAGTTGCACGAAGTTATTATTTATTCTCAAAAGATAGAAGATGACAATAAATGAAGACAACTAAATTGCACTGGAAATGATATTCCTAACCTTATAATGTGTACACGTAAGGGAAACTCACACTATTTATCATACCAAGAGAGCAGTAATATCTGATTTCCAAGGTATAGACAACAACAACAACAAACCCAGTTTATTCCCACATAGTGAGGCCTAGGGAGGGTAAGATGTATGCAATCCATACCACTAACTCCGAAGAAGTAGCAAGGCAGTTTCCGATAGACCTCCGGCTCAAGACAGGGAATAGTAATCAACTCCAAACAAAAAGATGACAATACATAAATACGCTAATTACAAAAGAATAGTGAACAGAGAAATAGTAAACAAAGAAGAGTAAGCAATCGTAATACAACATGCAACAAGGTAGCAAAACAGGTTTAATACAGCCACCAAGTAAAGCCCTACCCTACCTACCCAACTTGGCGCTAGCCTTCTAACCTAATACACGTCCTCCAGATCTTCCTGTCTAGGGTCATGTCCTCGGTAAGCTGTAACTTCTCCATGTCCCATCTAATCAACTCTCTCCGGTATTTCTTCGGTCTACCTCTACCCCTCCTAAAGCCATCCAAAGCAAGCCTCTCACACCTACGAACCGGTGCATCCGTGCCCCTGCTCATCACATGCCCAAACCATCTCAATCTTCTTTTCCGCATCTTATCCTCCACCAAAGCCACTCCCACCTTCTCCCGAATAATCTCATTTCAAACTCTATCACCCCTAGTAAGTCCACACATCCAACGCAACATTCTCATTTCCACCACCTTCACTTTTTGGATGTGAGAGTTCTTTACTGGCCAACACTCCGCGCCATACAGCATGGCCGGACGGACTGCCACACTGTAGAATTTGCTTTTAAATTTTAGGGGCACCTTTTTATCACACAACACCCCTGAGGCGAGCTTCCACTTCATCCATCCCGCCCCAATACGGTGAGAGATATCCTCATCAATCTCGTCATTCCACTGAATCATAGACCCAAGATACTTAAAACTATCCCTCTTACAAACCGCCTGAGAATCCAACCTTACTACCGCCTCGTCTTCCTCCCCAGAGCCATTAAACTTACATTCCAAATATTCGATCTTGATCCTACTCAACTTGAACCCTTTAGACTCAAGGGTCTTTCTCCACACCTCTAATTTATCATTCACACCTCCCCGAGTCTCATCAATCAAAACCACATCATCTGCAAAAAGCATGCACCAGGACACCTCCCCTTGAATATGTTGCGTTAACACATTCATCACCAAAGCAAACAAAAATGGGCTAAGAGTAGATCCCTGATGCAACCCTATCAAGACAGGAAAATGTTCTGAATCGCCTCCCGCCGTCTTCACCTGGGTCTTAGCTCCATTATACATGTCCTTGATTGCTCTGATATACGCCACCGGGACCCCACTCACCTCCAAGCATCTCCAAAGGACTTCCCTAGGGACTTTGTTATATGCTTTCTCCAAGTCGATAAACACCATGTGCAGGTCCTTCTTCCTTTCCCTGTACTGTTCCACCAGTCTCCGCACCAGGTGATTTCCAAGGTATAGAAAGAATGAAAAAACATTTAAAATATCAAAAGTAATATACCTCTTCAATAAGCCTGCCTGAAAGCCCAAGCAACGTTCTAATTGCCATATTTCAGCTTTGACAATTGCATTGGATGCCATTAATTTGAGGTGATAAATGAAAACTGTATCAAAATTATAAAATAGCCGAGTAAACCAATCGAAAGCAATATTTACTTCTTGTTTTCCACGTGAAGCTCTGATATCATGTCAAGGACGGAACGATTCTCACTTACAGCCTTAACCAGTAACTCGATTGTAGTTGCATCATACGAGAAGCCCCTTCCATCCATTTCCTTCATGAAAGATGCTATTTCACTAATTTTGTTGCACCTCAAGAATCCTTGCACGATAACATTGTAAGTTACATTGTCCGGAAGAAAACTGTTTTCTTCCATTTTTTTTAGAATACATTTAACTTCATCAAACAACCTATTTAGACAAAATCCATTTATCATTACATTGTATGTTCTCACATCTGGTAGCAATCAAATGAAAGAAAGCTTCTCAAAAATAGCATGAGCTTCATCGAGTTTACCATTTTTGCATAATCCATTAATGACAACATTGTAAAATTCAATATCGGTATCTTCTTTATTTATTTTCAACTTATTAAAGAGTGACATAGCTTCTTGAACAAGTCTATACCTAAAATAACCATTGAGCAATGTACAATGAGTGGATGAATTAGGTACAGGTCCCCTAGATAGCATCTCGGCATAAATTTTTTTTGCATCGCCAATTCTTCCAACGTCAAACAAACCCTGCAGGACAGTATTGTAGGTAACAATATTCGGCTTTGATCCCCTTTGAGAAATTTCACCAAACAATTGCATGGCCTCAGCCACTTTCTTTTTCTTATAAAATCCATTTATTAGTACGTTATAGCTAATAATGTCAGGTTCAATGCATTTATCTATCATTATATCAAAACTTCTCCTTGCTCTATCCATTTCACCACGCAAACAATATCCATCCATTATCGCATTGTAGGTGATTATATTAGGCTCTACACCTTTTTCGACCATGTGTTTCATTACTTCCTCGGCATCTTCCACTTTCCCTTCTTTGCATAGTTCATCAATCACCATGTTGAAGGTGCACACATCTGGATAAATATTAAGATTCACCATCTCAGAGAACAAAGTTCTAACCTTCTCCCATTGACCTA
>NW_025860903.1:34944-122343 GCF_002878395.1 Capsicum annuum
CATGAGTAATTTCTTCCCTGCCAGTCAATCTAAAAATTGCCATAAAGAAAGAAACCGTATAAGGCACTGTAAATCAAGATAGAGGTTGAGGCTACTGTGGTTGGATCTATTGAAGTATAAAAGGCTTGCTGGGAAGAGTTAGCACATGAAAGCACATTGGGTTTAGACATCCAAGTTGCAAAAATGATCCAGAAGATGGATCAGATTGCAATCGTGGTGGTTTAGATAGAAGACAGATAAAGTGACATAACTTAAAGTCTAGAATGCCCTTACCTTGCATGATATATTGCTACTAAGCATCTACATGAAAGTTTCTGAATGTGGAAGAACACAATAAATCACTTTTCCCATGCAAGGGCACAAAAAGGTTTGGTTGTGAAGGATGCTAGTGAAATAGCAATGATTCTGGCAAACACTGACAGTTATGGAAATAAGTTGGTTGCTGATGCACATCTCATACCTACAGCTGCAGTTGGTAAAACTGCTGGCGACTTGATCAAATAGTACATAGCTTTAACAGCAATCCAACTGCCATTATTACATTTGGAGATACCAAGTTGGGTGTTCAACCATCACCAATTGTTGCAGCTTTTAGTTCTAGAGGGCCAAATCGAATCACACCAGATATACCTATACCTGATCTGATAGCACCAGGTGTCAATATTATTGCTGGTTGGACTTGGTCATTCTCTCGACTCCTTAGTCTGCTTGGACAAAGGCTGTGTTGAGAAAGTAACTGATGATGTAGCCACTTACCATAAGCCATTGGAGTAATCTGAGCAAAATGACACATCCATTACTGTCACGACCCAGCCCGAGGCCCTGGCCGCGACGGGCATCCCGAACCGCACAGGCGCGAGATACCACTGCCACTCCCCAACCCACTAGTGATATTGTCCGCTCTGGGCCCAGGCCCGCACGGCTTTAAAATGCGTCACTAGGGAGTAAGGATTTCTCACTTATATACCCAGATTTCTCACTTATATACCCAGCATCCCTCTTGTGTTTTGCCGATGTGGGACTCCTTCCTAAGTTGGGGTGTCACATACACCCCCCTTATGGACTCAGCGTCCTCACTGAGGTTTGCCCCACCGAATGGGATTCGCCTACACTCAGGACTGAGGTTTGCCCCGCCTTACCGGGATTTGCCTACACTCAGTTTGAACTCTGGCCCACATCGACAGGGACGACACAGGAGCGGCTTTGATACCATTCTGTCACGACCCGGCCCGAGGCCCTGGCCGCGACGGGCATCCCAAACCACACAGGCACGAGATACCGCTGTCACTCCCCAACCCACTAGTGATATTATCCGCTCTGGGCCCAAGCCCGCACGGCTTTAAAGCGCGTCGTTAGGGAGTAAGGATTTCTCACTTATATACCCAGCATCCCTTTTGTGTTTTGTCGATGTGGGACTCCTTCCTAAGTTGGGGTGTCACATACACCCCCTTTATGGACTCAGGGTCCTCGCTGAGGTTTGCCCCACCGAATGGGATTCGCCTACACTCAGGACTGAGGTTTGCCCCGCCTTACCGGGATTTGCCTACACTCAATTTGAACTCTGGCCCACATCGACAGGGACGACACAGGAACGTCTCTGATAGCATTCTGTCACGACTCGGCCCGAGGCCCTGGCCGCGACGGGCATCCCGAACCACACAGGCGCGAGATACCGCTGCCACTCCCCAACCCACTAGTGATATTGTCCGCTTTAGGCCCAGGCCCGCACGGCTTTAAAACGCGTCACTAGGGAGTAAGGATTTCTCACTTATCCCTCTTGTGTTTTGCCGATGTGGGACTCCTTTCTAAGTTGGGGTGTCACAATTACTCCTGTTGGACTCCCTGGCAAAGTACCAAACTTCCTTTTATTTGAATAATAAAAATCAATGTTGCAAACCAAATCTTGTATTAGTCTAGAACATTCTTCCACTTTGTCCTGTTACATTACCAAAATTTTATTAGTTAAAACAGTAAATACGCCTTAATCTCAATCAAGTTAAGTCGACTACGTGACTTTTAACTTCCTAATTACTATCCCATTTCATTTACTTTTACTTATTAATTGTAATAATGTCAACTTTTACTTATCCAGTCTGAAAATCCAAGAAAAGTTTATCATTTAGTTTCTGGTTTACCCTTATTATTAACAATAGTAATTTTATTTATATTCAAAGGATAAATTTTCATTTTATTTATTGCTCGTTAAGGGGTATTTAAGTCTGTACTTGATAAGTAAAAGTGGACGAATGGAGTAGAATAAATTGAACAAAATAAGTTGAGAAAATATAATAAAAATTCAAACCTTGACAATTCCAAGGATGTCCAAAAGTTAATCTTGGTACTTCTCACCAATGCAAAGCTGTAACCGATCAAGAACGTGTGACATTGTGGTAGAAGCCATTGCAGAAGGAGGGTAACCAATGAATCTACAATCTGTCATTGGCAAAAATACCATATACCAATTAGAAAACAGATTACAACACTAACGCTTTATCTGTTTGAGGCATAATTATTGTTGGTGGTTGGGGGGGAGGGGGGGGAGGGGGGGTTGTTGATTACAGAGGATAATGTAGTCAAACTCAACTTTGTTGAATATCCAATAGATACTCGACAATTTTACTTAAACACCAAATTGAGATGGTTGATTTAGTTTAATAAGGACCAGAATTCTTTATTTCAATTAATAATTCCAACACGGGTCAATCTAAATTCACTATTGTGAATGTTTGCTGATAAGTATATTGACCAATTTGAGCTTCTAATGTTGTTAAACATTCTTAAGCCATGGCCAGAGACACCTTAAGCAACCCCTTAGCTGGAAAATGATGCAGTGTATAGAGCTAAAAGTTAGTAGCTATTATGAGTGTGTATTATTGACTTCGCCACTGTCTTAAGCAAACACAAAAAGGAAACAGGAAATTCACAAGTTCAATGGGAGTTTGGAAGGAATACCTGTAGGATTTACCGCGATCCTCAGTGAGACAAAGCTTGTTAGACATTGGCATTTGCACAATGGTGAACTGTGTATAATCCGATAACGAATTAACTACAGATTTAATGTTGCTCTTCTTAGGTACAAAAATGAACTCATCGACGTCAAAGAAGAACATCCATTTAGCTTGAAATCTATACCTATGTAAACAATCATTAGCAATAAGGAACTGATTATGATATTACCCATCAAATCTCTCTTGCTCTCTAATATCCTGTAATGTAACATATCCTTTATCCATCCATGGTTTAAGCACCTCCATTACCCCATCATGTACACCTCCTGCATCGTGAATTACGAAATGGGATTTCTCTCCGAACAGCCTGATGTGAAATGCCAGCCATTCTCTTACTCTCCGTTGGATCAAGTTTTCGTAGAAAGACGTAACACAGTAGAAGATATCATACTTTAGTGGAGCTTCAAATACGAAAGTAAAGTTAACGAAATCCTGCTCCGTCTCCGTCAATGCCTCGAATGTGTCGATGGTGTTGAAGCTACTGTCGCCGCCGCCCTTGGTGGTGGGAGATGCTTCTTCTAAAGCATAGATGTAAAATGTAAGTGAGCTGAAAAGTAACCAAAATAAGTGGCAGAATATATGTGCATTACTAACCATTGAAAATTTTGTTGAGATAGCATTTCTATACATTCAATGAGTTTTTTCTAATGCCATTAACTATTATGAAATTGACACAAAGGGAAATCAGCCAGTGAAGGGAGGCATACACAGGTAAATCAGTTAACTAATTAGGAACGACATAAAATTAGAAGGAAGAGGAAAGGAAGCCAAATATATTGCACACGAAGGAAGAAGTAAATATGTATCAACCAAAACAGGAAAAGTGATGATTAGTAAAATTGAAATGCATATATGTGGTTTAATAGAGAAGGATAACTCACTTCTTTTCGGGAAACTGCTCAATCCAAGCCTCCCATCGTCCACAACCTCTTCCTTTGAGAAGCTCCACATCTATATACCAGTCACAGGGTAATAACAATGAACCAATTTCAGTTTTCGATGGGAGAAAAAGATTTCAGAGTTATAACTCACCTCTAAGTAGGTCATTTTGTCATAGCAACTCCATATGCTATCTCCAACAAACATTCAGTATGCACAAGAGACTGATTAAAGCTGGAAAAGATAATCAAGAATAGAAGTCATGCAGAAGAGACTGATTAAAGCCGGAAAAGATAATCAACAAAGGAAAAAAATCAATGCTGAAGATTGAAGAAAATAGGGCAAAAATTATATGAAAGCTTACCAATGACCATAAAAATGGAGAGAAGAACTTACCAAAAATTGCAAAATTCTATGAGTTGAAGAATAAAGGCTATCTCTATGAGAATATGGTTCTAGAATTATGAAACTACGAAGATATCACCGAGAGAATCCGTAGAAGAAGATTTTTTTAGACGGGCTAAAATGACAGTATTGCCTTGATCGTCCCTTATTCACATTTCTATTTTTATATAGTAGAAATATAAAATAAAGGTGTGACTGGCTCGATTCATATTTTTTCTTGTTTCTTTGGGTGGATTTTCTCTTTATTTATCTATTTATTACCTTTTTAAATAGCTCAAAAATATTTAGATTTGATTAATCAACTTTTCACCTTCCATTTTAATTGTCCTTTTAATTATATGCATTTATGTATGATTTTTTGATATTTTTTGTATCACTCTATAATATACACAAGATTTATTCATTTATCACAATGTTATGCAAAAAAAAGATATTCATCAGGTTGTTCATGTCAAGAACTTCATTGTCAAGCTTTAGGTTAAAGTTATTTCACTTTCTCATGAAACTCATTCAAGTTTTTTTTTCTATTCTATCAAATATAACTCTTGAGCAAATAAGCTCTTGTGCATTTAGTCATATCAAAATAATAATTTTTTTAAAAAAAAGAAGATGATTTTTTTGTTCTCAAATTATGTACATGAAGATGGAAAAGCAAAAGAAAGAATGTTGATCTTAACTGTATATAATCATTAGATTTGATGGTCAGATTTGGAGAATTTAAGAGGAAGAGAAGGCCATTGAACTACTAGATTTAGAGATAGAAAAACCAGGTGATTTGAATGGCATTTTGGGATGCATCCATGTTGGGATTCTATGTTGTTAAGAGACAAATCAACTGAGAAAGAGGCGTTACTTGGTAATGGATCATTATAAGGCATTGATCACCTTTTTCTAATTTAGATTTTTTTTATGTTGAATTTTTTGTGGTTTCATGTAATAAAATACATTAAAATTTTTCTATTTATATTCGTGTCTTTTAAAACAACACTGAAATGATATATAATGAAACGACACTAGAATGATATATAATGAAGTTAAACTCTGAAGTCAAAACACATCAATTACCAAATATGACAGTGTCCCTATAATTTATCCCTTCTGTTTATTTGCTTGAAATGATACAATATATGCAATGAGTTGTCATCATACAAGATTTTGATTTCTTTGTTACAAATATTTCACAAACTATGGATTTTGATTTCCTTGTTATAAATATTGTTGATATTAACATAAATTATAACATAACATCATTAAATTTATTCGATGATATCACACCTGGAGAGATTGGGACTGAAATTCCTCAATTAAAATATAAAGTGCATTAATTTTTAAATTTATAAATATTGTGTCAACACATAAAGTGTGTTGAACAATCAATCAATTAATCATATGTGTGTGTATGTAATATATAAATATATATAAGGAAAATATAAAAGAAGTGATATGACACCTCTCAATGGCCTTTATTTGCATTTTTTCGCATTTTTTGCATTTTCTTCATTTTTTTGATTAATTTCTACGATAATCTAAATGAATTATCATTAAAAGCCCAATGTTATATTAAATATTTTTATAATAAAACTTAATTAAGTACAATTAATAAAAACATATAATACTAATTCAATTATATTTACTCAAATGTTATGTTACTAATTCTTTTTGTTATTATAAATATTAAAGCAAATGTTCTCCTTCATATCATTTGTCTTTTTCGTTTCATAACTTTCCTTCTCAATTCTTCTTTGACTTTTTATTTTGCTCCTTTTTATTAGAACCTCTTTTCGCAAAAGTTTTATTCTTTCTTTTCTCTGTTTTTTTTTATTGTTAATGTTTTGCACAAGTATAAACCTTATATATAGTTTTGATGTCCAAATTTTTATTTGTTAGGAAGTGGGAGAGGCTGCATATACATATATATATATATAGCCTTACTCATGTAAAATATTCATCAGATCAATTCAAGCTTGAAGAATATGATATCATTACCGATTTATCAATCTCTATTTATATTTATTTGTTTTTAAGTTTGTATATAGTAATAGTATGAGTTTAAATATAACGATTTTATCTTTTTGGGGGTAAATGCCTTATTTTAAATTTCAGGAATGATTGTATAAATTTTTTTTTCTGAGATAAACATCCTATTTTAAATTTTAAAAATAATTGTATTAATTTCATATCAAATTTTGATTATTAAAAATAAAAATTATTCTCTTTAAATTAACTACACTTCTTATTTATATGCAATCTAGGCATAGACAAAATAATCTGAAACCTCTCTATGACCCAAACAGAACCTCCTTTTTTTTTTCTTTTTTACATTTTTCCTATTCTAATTTTCGTCTTTGGATCTAGGAGTATGTTAGAGAAAACTCCAAAATTACTTCAATGGCTATGTTACAAAAAGTGAAAGGTCATTAAATTGACCAACTTAAAAGACCCTCCTTTAATTCTCTTAATAACACATTCATATTCTCCATTTATTATATTTTTTATTTTTTTTGTATTTCAACATCAATAGTTCATGAATCATGTAATTTGATGGTGTGAGTTTAATCTTTTGGCTATGCTCGTTTTTGTATTCCTATCTAATCAGTTAGACAGAAAAATAAATAAAAAACAGTAACAAATAACAGATACTGAAGTGGACATCATGAGCAAGCTAAATTCAAGAAGAGATTGTGCCATAAAATAGCAAACTTTTGGACGTTCTTAGAATTTCCATCAACACAAGTGAAAAATGATTTCTTTGCAGTCACTATCACAATTGTTTTTCGACCTTCCTAAAAAAAATAATTGTTTTTGAAGTTGCGTGACTAAAAGTGTTGCATGATTAGGAATAAGCTTATGAAGTTCCTACATACTTTGCACTTGAACATTTTTTTACATCAAAGTTTTTCTTTTTCTTTTTTTACGTGGACATATCACGAGTTTATCTATCTCTATCCATCTATCTCTATCCACCTATCCATCCATCTATCTATCTATATTAGGAATAAAAAAGTAATGTGACATTTTTCGTCGGCTAGGAAATACAATTTTTTTGAATTTTTCTCTATTTATTTTCATTTATGTGCTATATGAAAAAAAAAAAAAAAAAAGGTATTAAGAAAAACTCTTTTAACTCTCTTAGTTATATTAAACAAATGCAGTGTTAAGAAATTTGAATTCATTTCTTTAAATTTCTGTAATGTGAAATTTAATGGTCGTTATTTTTATTACTCCCACAACTTTTTATTATTATAACCTATGAAATAATTAATAATCATATTAATGACATAAATTTAGTATTCCATATTACAGTCCTATAAATAGACATTATAAGATTTTGTAGAAATAATCACATTAGTCTTTTAAATTGTCATGTTACATTTTCGGTGCTTATTATATTTATTTTTATTGTTTGTCTCAAAGAATAAGATGAAGGCTATTGAATGATGGCATCGGCTTGTGGAGATGTCAACAAGAGTTTGGAAGATTGTGTATTAATTTTGTGTTTTTTTCTTTTATGTTTAATGATTAAGATAGTAAGAATGATGTTGTATTATTTCTTTATTTTTATATGTTCTTTCGATGATTTATTTTTATTTGTATTTTATATGAATTTCTTTGTTGTAAGTTCATAATTTTTTTATTCAAAATAGTAACTTATGATTTTGTTTGAAATCGATTAACCACCATCTTTTTTAACCGCGCGAAGCACCAATATATTCACTAGTATATTATAATTACGAAAAAGGGCCTAAAATGTGTTTCAATTATGTAAAATGGTGCAAAAATACCCTCCATCTACCTATTAGACCTAAAATGCCCTTTCCATCTACCTATTCCTATTGGGTCTAAAATACCCTTCTAACCTATCTATTGGGCCTAAAATGCTTTTCATATTTACCTATTGGGGCTATTTTGCCCTTTTATTTTGTCAAATTACATGGAAAGATTATCCTTATAACTTAATGGGGAAAGAACAAAAATAACACCTAAAATAAACTAATTCTACAAAATTAGCACTCAAATTTATAATACCGATAAATAGCCACTCGCTACTCTCATAATAAATTCGGTAAATAGCCTTTCTGTTACTCGCATATGATTAACTACCGAGAATCACAATTCGGCCCTTCCCATTTTATTTACTGGGGCAACTTTTCATCTTTATGTACTGTGACTCAAAAAGTATGAACCACTCTTCATTAGCTTCATGTATGAGACTTGCTACCAAATTATTACACCTGAATTGACTCCAAATCCCTACCACTTTCTACATTACAACTTTCAAGATAATTAATAATAATATTAGTAGAGGGGAAGAGTATTTTGAAGAAATTTATTGTATAATATTTTTTTTAAATAATCGAGTAATTGTTTTTTTTAGATTATTTTGCATTCACCAATATTATTAAAATAACATACTATTTGTTTTGTTTAGTTTTACTTATTTATACAATAAAATACAATATCATATACTTTTAATATTGTCAATTATTAAAGATATAAATATTTATATATAATAACGATACAGTTTCTATACATATACATATTCTATATAATAATTATAACATTTTTATACACATTCTATACAATTTTTAACTACAATTATTATTTAGATACATATTTTATACGACTCTATATAGTTTCTACATGCATTCAAAAAATGTATCAATCTAGTATAAGAGAGTATCAATTGAGTATATGGACACTGCAAGCATATCAATATAGTATAAAAGTGTATTAATGTGGTATAAAAGGGTATCAATTGGGTATAGGGACTCCATGTGCTTGCATAAAATTTTATGTGCTTGCATAAAATTTTCTTTCTCTTTTTTAAAAAGCGTATCAATATAGTATAAAGTGTATCAATATAGTATAAAAGTGTATCAATTGTGTATAGAGACTGCATGTGACCAATTGGGACAAATGGCTAGAAAAAGAAATTAGTTTAGCCGACTGGACAATCCATGTCCACCTTTTCAAATGTGGGCCATTTTTTTTAAAAAATGGATGGCCTATGTCCTTTCCACAAACTTAATTACATGAATAATAATACTTTTTCAAGATTCCAAAAATAAAAGTTTTTTTTACATATAGAGTCATTTTAAAAAATTAGAAAAGATAATTATAATTTCTAATTTAATGCTATAACTAATTATCAATTCACCTTAATTTAAGAGATATATTTTCAATCTTCAAATTAAAAGTGAAAAAGATAATCACTGCTTTCAAATCTTTCTCTCTCTTATATTCAAAATTCAAATATTTTTTAATAAAATAAGTTTTTCATTATTTGCTTATGTTTTTTTCATTTTATTTTCATGTATGTTAATCATCTAGTATTATTTTATTATTGTATATTTTTAATTCTAATGTAATGGATTAACAATAATTTTTTATGAATAAATATTTATGGAATAAAAATCATTATGTTGGAAGTACAGATATAACATGTATTTTTGTTGTAATAGATATAATTTATGTCAAAGTCATATTATTATTATTATTATATTTTTGATATAATTTATGAGATAAATATTCATGGTATATCTCATTATGTCGGAAGTAGTTTCTTGTTAGAAATTTATTTATTAAATATAAATATGTATTTCCGGTATTACATGGCATAAACTTTTTATATCTAAAATATATCATGTATGTTTATGGTATAAATATAATTTATATGGCATAAATATAATTTGTATGATATAAATATGTCATGTCTTTTATGATACAAATATAATTTGTATAATATATAAATATACCATGAATTTTTATGGTATAAATATACCATATATTTTAATGGTGGCATTGTGAAAGCAGGCTAAAAATGAAAAACATAAAATTTGATATAGTATATAAAAGGGATAATACCCACGAAAATATCTGAACTTTGATCGAATTTTCAGTTGAGCATATTGAACTTTGCGGGAGTCCTATTACCCCTTAGACCTTTTTTTTTTTTTTTTTTTCATATTTTAATGTCATATATCTGCCCACTTGAAAACGTGTAAATATGAGGTGGCGCGTGCAATACACGTATAAAAATGAGATTTGGCGCGTGTATTACACACACCAGAGTCGAATCTGGGTATAGAGTTTTGCGAGGGGGAGGGGGGGGGGGGGGGGGGAATTAATCCACTTTAAAAAGTTTAGGGGGTAATAGGACCCCACAAAGTTCAGTATGCTCAACTGAAAATCCGATCAAAGTTCAGGTATTTTCGTGAGTATTATCCCTATTTATAACTTCCTCATTAAATCTACATTAATTATTTATTTCTTCTTCTCTCTAGCTGGCTCCATTATGATGTTTACTTGCCTACTACTATAAACTCCTATTTTTTACTTTTCTAAACCCATTTTGGTACTAAACTAGTCAATTGTCAGTTAAACATTGTTGAAAATATAATTAAATAATAAAAGTGTGTTCTCTCTAACAGCTTAAGCTTTTAGATGAGATGATCATACACACCAATATGGTATCAAACCAGGCAGAGGTCTTGGGATCAAATCTCAAAATAATTCTTGGGCCATGAAAAAAACCAGGCTTGCACGTGAAGGGGTGTATTGAGAATATAATTAAATTGTGTTCTCTCTGACATCTTAAGCTTTTAGATGAAATGATCACACACACCAACAAAAATTACTTTTTTATTCTTGCAAAATTTAGTAGTTGATGTAAAATAGATGTCTGAATACATATACAGGCTCCTGAACTATTCGACTTTTTTCGGATAGGCACCTCAATTAAGTTATGTACCTATTGAACCCTTTACTCCTTTATAAACCATGTCAATTAAGCACAATCGCTGACATGACTTTGACATGGCGTGACATGTGTAATACGCTCTCCATTAGAAGAGTGAGAAACCATAATTAATAAAAAAAATAAACATAAAAATCCCCAACCAATCAAAAAAGACACATTAAAGAAATAAAAAAAAAGAATAACCATCATTTTCTTCTCCATATCTTCTTCTCCATTGTATCTTATTAAACCTCCACCATCTTCCTCTTTCATAGTCCATAAATCTTTAACGAGTACAACACCAATTAGTATTTGGAAATGGCAAATCAAAGTAAACAGAATGCATTTAATGGAATAACAATTACTAAAAATTATAAAATCAAAGTAGAAGATTAACATACGGGAAACCTGATGGTAGTAGAGTGAGATGAACCTCAATTTTCAGAAAGTGGCTTCAGAGACATCATTTTTGCGGCAATTAATCTGGTAATTGAGATTAATGGTAATTGAAGCTTCAATTAAGCCAGATTGAGATTACTGGTTTTCTCAACACGAAGCTTCAACTAAATCATTAAACTCAACATCAACATTGTCAATTTCCTTGATTTTTAACAGTCTTGATTTGACCTTGTCCTCTTTACCACGCTCAATTAGAGAATTTGGTGTGTCGGGGAGAAAAATCAAACCAACCACGAAGATCAACGCGGGTACAATTGTTTACATAACAGCTCTATGTTATGATGCTAACTAATGGGTGGTGGATTTCTTTCTTTAAAATAGTCTTAGAAGTAGTTGTGCTCTTTCTTTGAAATAGTCTTAGACGTAGTTGCGCGGAAATAAAGGAGATAATGGGGATGCCCACGTTTCCATTTATGGTTATTAGGCCACGTTTCATTTGCAGTTATTTTATTAGAAGTAGTTTACATTTTTCCTTTAAATTGTAATGTTAGCTTTCAGAAAGGGGGAGAAAAAATTGCCCCAATCTCTCTTGTTACTTCTTCTTCATCTCTTTTCTAAATTTCTTTGGCCAGAGGGTCAGCCGTAGACCACCTATCACTCTAGCCCATCACAGCTACTAACAACTCTTTCATGAAGGTAATGTCATGACTCACGAAGAATAAAACTCCATACTTCAATTCTAATTCCGTCAAACCGAATTCATAATTTCATTCTAATTCCTTCAGAACTAACAACTAGCAACTTCTCCAATTATTTAAGAAATTTATTAAATTGTAAATTCAATCAATTAAAAAAACACAAACATCACACCAGTCATTCATCCTCTCTGTTCTATATTTCCGTTCACAGTTCAATCAACATCCACTAAGTTTGTTTATACCTGTGAGCTGTAGTCATTTAATTGTTAAATCATTTAGGAAAAGTACATAAGTAACAAGCGATTAGGTTATTTGAAAAAGGAAAGCACAAATTAACTTTACCTAATCGGAATCCGGGAGGATCCGATCCATAATCCACCATTGACGATGACTTAATCAGGGACTAGAGATTCAGTATATAGAAAAGATGAATGAGAATATAAACAAACAAAATGGAGAATGTTCGGAAGGGAAGGGCTGCTGCAGTAGCAAAAAAAAAGAATTTTTTAGAGATAAAGTGAAAAAAATGCTTCAATGGTGGAAAAAGAAGAAATTTTTATTTAGAGATAAAGTGAAGAAGAAGATATCATTTTTTTTTTTTTTAAATTTTGTGTGCTCACAAATGGAGAAAGGTGTGTTTGGAAGGGAAGGAGGGGGAGGGGGGGGATCGGGTAGGCAGCTGCAGGGGGATATTAATAATTTTTTTTTTTAAATTAGATTTAATTATATTAGAAAATTATTTTTATGATTATTTTAAGTTAAAATGCCCCGTCTCGTTATTTAATTTGTCACTTTGCCACATCATTAGCTTGTGTATTAGACGCATTTTACAATTTTTTCCACATCGGCAGATTGTGCTTAATTGAAATATTTTGTGAAGAAGTAAAAGGTTCAATAAATACATGACATAATTGAGGTGTCTATATCGAAAAAATCGAATAATTAAGGTATATGTATTCTTCCAAAATAAATTAAATTTCAACACGCCATATATGACAAATAGATAATGTAGGCAGGCATACAAATTTTAGACATCATAGTAGATGGAAAATGGAATACTGATAATTTGAACTATCCTCTTCCGCCAGAAACTGAAATCCTCATCAAATCCATTCCCATTCCTACTTTTTCTCATAAGAAAGATGCTCGAGCCTGGTCCCTAACCCCAAATGGCGTCTTCTCTACTAAAAGCACTTACGCCAGACTCCTCCAAGATAAAGTAATGCAATCAAACAATACGCCCAAGTCCCGCTGGATAAGAAAACTCAACTGTCCAACTAAAATTAAATATTTTCTTTGGCTAATCCACCATGGACGACTTCCTACAAAAAACTATCTCCACCGCCTTGGTATCACTAATGAACCTAGCTGCGTTATTTGTAATGCACCAGAAACCTTACAACAAATCCTTCTTCAATGTCCCAATGTTCAACTGTTTTGGAACCAGCTACACCTCCTACCCTTTTTCCAAGCTATTGCAATGTCCAACAGTCAAAATTGGTTACACCTATGCAGCAAAATACCAGCACCTCCAATCCATAAGTTAGTCGACTGGTACAATGCTTTCGCTCACTCGGAATCACAACATTTATAACGAGTATAAAATTAACATGCCCCTCCAAACTCCTCTTGCTAGAGCTGCGGAATATTTTTTCTTGAACACGAACCACCCACATGTAATTCACAAACCTAAAACAGCTTGGAAACCCCCTAATAAAGGACTCAAACTAAACTTTGATGGTTCGTACAATCACCGAACGAAGACTGCGGGTGCTAACGATATGCAGGTCACCCAACTGGAAATTGCTACGGACTCTCTTGAGGTAATAAACTCCTTGGATTCTTTTGCACAAACTAACAACAATCTAATTCTATCATGGAGGGATCTTCTCCTCAGCCTGGGGTAGCATCACAACAATCTAATTCTATCATGGAGGGATCTTCTCCTCAGCCTGGGGAGCCCGATGCTACTGCATGAGCCTAGAAGTAATAACAGTGTAGCTGACAAGCTTGCAAAGCAAGGACAGATGTTATCCAACAGTAGCTGTTTTGTAGCTTGGATGGAACCACCGCTTTTTGTTAACTCTCTAATCAATGTTGATATGGATAGTACTTCTTTTCATGGGCCTGTTGTGCCCCTTGTTAGATCTAATTGTAATAGTAGTGCTAGGCCTTTGCGTACTTCTGTTAAGCTTGTACAAGCGAACACTTGTTCAACTATGATGCATATTATAAATAATGAATAAAAGTCCTCCTTTGCTACCAAAAAAAAGTTAAAATATAGAGGCAATATCACATGAATTAATGACGACATTCTCTCTAAAAAGTGTTACTAAATACAGTTCATGATCATATGATCTCAAAATTTTGATAAACTACTAATCGGTCCTCTCATTTTAACCGTAGATTTACCTTATAATAAAATAAATATGTTTTAGAAATTCTAGATCAAAATTGATAATTATAATTTTTAATTATACTCATAACATTAAATGAGGAGTCCTTTTTAATGTTCTTCTATTCTTTTTAAAAAAAAAGTTCACATAAGGATAACTTAATAAACCATTTCTCGCATTTATTTTTATTTTTAATGAATGCGAAAAAAGCTGAAATAACAATTAAAATGGTACGATGAGAGTGACATTTACTGAACTTTAATTAGTATCTTGTTTTTAATTTTTACTATAAGAGAAAATTACTTCACAACTTTGCAAATTGCTAACCTTATTAATGTCATTCGCCTTATAGTATCTGTGATTAACAACTTTAACTAAAAGAAAAAGTAAAAGAATTACTACGCGGATCAGAATTATGACTTGTGTCGGCAAACAGGGGGAAACAACACAACATCTTTTTATCCAATGTGAGGTGGCAGGTTCTATTTGGAAGAGAATACTACAATGGCAAGACATTAGAAGGACTAATTTGTGTTGGACTAGAGAGGTTGATTGGGCACTATGATATAGTGCAGGGCATATAGCCAAGGTGCTGAACTCTTTAGGATGACATATTGACATTAGCAGCTACAATATGTCATGTATGGTAGGAGAGGAATGCAAGAGTATTTCAAAACAAGGCCAAAACAGTGACAGTGTTGCTTCGTATGATCGTTCAGGAGATTCATGCTAGGGCGAGCCTCTTTCCTAAACTTATCATTGTTCTGCAGGACTTGAACTTTTATCCTTAGTATGTTTAGTTGCCTAGGTGCTCTTGAGGTCTGTTGTAGCATCACTGGGAAGTTGTCCAGTGAAGGCTAGCTAGATTTTTTTTCTTCCTTTTCTTTATATTTGAGCTTCGTTTCTCTTCATAATAAATATAATGTTTATTTAGCAAAAATAAAAAATAAAAATAAATGAGCAATTTGCAAAATGAACATAATTAAGGCCATTTTAGTGAACTAGTTAACTGTCAGTCAAACCTCCTCCTCGTTTTTTTTTTTTTTTGAAGTGATTAAAATCTAAATATACTACTAATAGATCACGAATATATTAAAATGTGTATTTGCATATACCTTGTCAAAGAGATAAAACTACAAGTAACGAAAGTAACATTCTTAATTTCTTTTTTAAGTTTACTATAATAGAAATTTTCTTTATTACTAACCCAAATTGATAACCTTATTAATGTCATAAATATATACTCCCTCGGTTCACTTTTATGTGCTACTAATTTCCTATCTGAATTTCTATTTTTATATGTCATTTTTTATGTATCAAGAGAATGACAATTTTTTTTTTCTATTTTACCCTTAGCATTAATTGTTTTTTTTTTGAAATTACTGTCAAGATACAATATAAACATTAGTTAATCGGGGTACTACAGAAAAAAAAAGTTATGGTATTAATTATTTTTCTTAATAGATGTGTCAACTCAAAATGTGACAAAGTAAAACCGGACAAAGAAAGTATTCATTTTTGTGCAACAGATACCTAAATTCAAGAAAGAAAAACATTAATGAAATCGGTTTGTAGCTATGCATTTAAATCAACATAAAAGAGAAAATAAGATAATTTAAACGGTGTACTTTATCGATGGGAAAATAGTAATTTTAGTCCTTTAAGTTATTTCATTGTTGTGACTTTGGTCTCCCTGTTATTTGATTTAGCAAAACTAACATTTTATTAAACCAAATATGTGATCGTGATCCCTAAGCAAGGGAATTCATTTGACGTCAATCTGACATTCTCAATGGGATTTCGAGAAGGTGGAATGTGTGAGTCGAAAGGAATAGAATAATAATGAAGTGGGTATCACTAATGGTCTTTAAAAGATATAATCGTTTCACTCAAAGTTAGATACATACACAGTGAAAGAGTTGAGAGCCATGAAAAGTATTCATTCCCAGAGAATAAAATGACGCTAAAAGATCGTTTGCTTCGTACGCTCTATTATCTTTAATATTTTTGGGTACACAAAATTTGTATGTTATGTAGTATACACTTCAACTAAGCTCAAAACCAAACTTATCAAGAGCAACTTGAAGTTTCAACACTTTCAACACAAGATCAAAAATGATCTATCCAAGAAGTGTGTTATAATTTCAGAAATAACATAAAACAAAAAGTTAAAGCCAAGTCCTCCGAATTCACAGAGTGTTCTTAAGGAAATAATTCACCTCAAGTACCTGAGGTTATGGAATTTTTCTCCCAAGATAAAATGACTTTCAATCCAACAATAGCGGTACCTCAAATTATTGGATTCGTCGAACTCACTAAACAGTTAATGATCACAATGAGTTTTTGAAGAGAAGAAGATTGTTTTTGCTATAAAAAATCATGTCTATACCCGAGGAATATGTCAGGTATTTATAGCCTTAAGGTGTCCTTTCGGAAAGGAAGCACTGGTTCTGGAAAAAGGCACATTTTCTGTACAGTTATGTCACCTGCGCCCAGTCTGTGCTAGAACTACGCCCAATTTGAGGCCGCAGGTGACACTGTCCAGATTCCAGTAGCTTCCTGCACTGGACCTGCGCCCACAGGTTGCCACAGGTGCACGCGTAAATCACTCTATTGCATGAAACAGTATGCCTTTTACCTCGAAGGGTCGCATCCCTTCGAGGTGTGTTGTGCATGCTCTACACATTTTTTCGTTCTCTACACATTTTTCTGCAAAGGGAGATTCATATTATCCGCCCCTGTCACTTCTTAGCGTTTTGATCTTTTTTTTTAACTAATTTTCAACTTCTGTTTTATATGCCTAAATGCATCTATTGCTTCATCCTTACTATTTAGTAAATACACACAATAATATCTAGTGCAATCGTCAATAAAAGTTATAAAATACTTTTTCCTACCACGAGATGGTGTTGACTTCATATCACAAATGTTAGTGTGGATTAAGTCTAAGGGATTGGAATTCTTTTCAACGAACTTATACAGATGCTTAGCATACTTTGATTTCACACACGTTTGATATTTTGATTTATTTCACTCAAAGTTTGGCAAAACTTCTAAGTTAATCAGTTTTCGCAATGTTTTGTAATTGATATGGCCAAATCGTTCATGCCACAAATCATAAGACTCAAGCAAGTAAGAAGAAACTGAACTTTTATTGATTTCAACATTCATTATATTCATTTTGAATAGGCCCTCTGTGAGGTAGCCTTTTCCTACATACACTTCTCCTTTACTAAGTACAATTTTTTCGAAAACAAATACATATTTGAATCTATTTTTGTCTAGAAGTGATATAGAAATCAAGTTCTTATGTAACTTCGGTACATACAGTACTTTGTTCAAAGTCAACACTTTGCCTGATGTCATTTTCAGGAAGACTTTTCATGTTCCTTCAACTTTAGCAGTCGTGGAGTTGGCCATATATATCTTCTCCTCGACTTGCACCAAAGCAAAAGCAACAAATAACTCCTTATTCGCACAAACGTGGTGGGTGGCACCAGAATCCATCCACCATTCTCGAGGATTTCCCACCAAATTGCATTCAGACAGCATGACACACATATAGTTCATTTCTTTCTTGGGCTCAGCCATATTTGCTTGGTCTTTCTTTTTTCCTTTCTTTGGAGCACGACAATCCATAGACTTGTGTCCAATCTTGCCACAGTTAAAGCATTTTTCCTTGAATTTCTTCTTGGGTTGATTGTTTTTTTGTCCATCTTTCTTCCACTTTTTGGAGTTGTTGTGATCGTATTCTACAATATTTGTTCTACTTATTGAAGAATTTTCTTTCGACCTTATTTCTATGGCTTTACTGTCTACTTTAATGCGCAGTCTTACTATAAGATCTTCGACTGATATCTCCTTTCGTTATGTTTCATGTAGTTCTTGAAGTCCTTCCACATAGGTGATAACTTTTCTATTATTGCCACGACTTGAAACGCCTCATTCACGATCAAACCTACAATTAAGTTCATGTGAACATTAATAATATTTTTAGTATATTCAACTAAGGTATTCAACAAAATCATACCTTTCGAAAGGGGATGGTGGATGATAACTTGAAGTTCCTGGACTTGAGATACAACAGACTTTTGTCAATCATTTTAAACTCTAGAAATATTGCAACGAAGAACTTTTTGGTTCCCGCATCCTCAGTCTTATACTTTCTTTACAGCGCCCCCCATAACTCTTTTGTCGTCTTCATTTCACTATACACATTGTATAGTTCATTCTGAAGGCCATTTAGAATGTAATTCCTGCATAGGAAATCTTAGTGTTTTCATGCCTCCATAACGACAAATTTCTTCTAGTTCGAAGTTCCTTCGAGCACCTCAGGAGCTTCTTCAAATGTAAACCATTGAAGACATAAAGTTGTAAGGTAGAAGAAAGTCTTCTGTTTCCACCTTTTGAAATCTACACACGTGAATTTTTTGGGTTTCTTCTCTGGTGCTATTGCTGACGGAGCATTTGTACGACTCGTTGTGGCACCATAAGTTTCTGCCATAGTCGTTGCAGTATCATGCACTTGACTGTCAGTAGTCATTTTCCTGTCACAATAAGACAATAACTTTAGTATGTCAAAATACTATTAATAAAGTTGCAACAACTTTAAACACCCCTTATTTCTAGTTTAACGATGAAGTTTTTATGACTTTCAATCGTCAACCGAGTGATCTTTAACTTGTGATGATGATTTTATTTCTTCAAATCACTAGTTAAGTTTAAACGGAGTAGAAATCTTAAAGCTTTAATCTCCAGAAACTAAGCAATATAGATTCCAAAAATTATTTCCTTAAGACTGTTATCTTTAATGTTTTCGGGTACACAAAATTTGTACGTTATGCAATATAAACTTCAAATAAGCTCAAGACCGAACTTGTCAAGACCAACTTGAAGTTTCAACACCTTCAATACAAGATAAAAGATAATCTATCCAAGAAATGTGTTATTATTTCAGAAATAAGATAAAACAGAAAGTTAAAGCCAAGTCCTCCGAATTCACAGTGTCCTTAAGAAAATAATTCCCCTCAAGCACCTGAGGTTATAGAATTCTCCTCCTAGGATAAATGGATTTCAATCCAACAATAGCGGTACCTTAAATTATTGGATTCGTCAAACCCACTCAACAGTTAATGATCACAATGAGTTTTTGAAGAGAAGAAAATTGTTTTTGCTATAAAAAATATGTCTATACCTGAGGAATATATCCGGTATTTATAGCCTTAAGCTGTCCCTTCGTAAAGGAAGCATTGGTTCTGGAAAAAAGCACAATTTCTGTATAGGCACGTCACCTGTGCCAAGTCTGTGCTGGAACTGCACCCGATCTGTGGCCGCAGGTGACACTGTCCAGATTTTAGTAGCTTTCTACGTTATACCTGCGCCCGCAGGTTGCCACAAGTTCGCGCGTATATTACTCTATTACACGAAACAGTGTGTCTTTTACATCAAAGGGTCACATCCCTTTGAGGTGCATTGTGCATGCATTTGCATGGCATCCGAAATGCGTCCGCATATGGAATAAACCATTTCTATCAAATTCTTTGGATTAAGTTTCACTTATTCTTCAAGTTTCAAATAAAATTCATCAAAAAAGATCGATATTATCGATCGATCATTTGAAAAATTCAAATTCAAATCTAAATCTGATGTTGAATTTGATTTTGAAGTCGAGTCGAGCGAGCGACGACGACGATTGCACGAGGTACCTACTTGTTCTAGCCTCACTATCCAAGTGGAGATTTGTTTCTCAATATAAACACGTGAAATCTTCTTTCTCCCACCAATGTGGGAGAATTTTGTAGACTTTCCTATTTGAGCAAACTTTCTATTTTAGTGTGGACTCACTTTTCCTCCACTATTTTTCCTCTATTTTCCATTCACACATACACCTTGAACCCGACACGCTCTCCCGGTGCACGTCAACTAACATGTGCTAGCCATGGGCAGGAGGCCTAAGAATGCTACCTTACTGGAATCTAGTTTTGTGGTAATAAATAAAAGTCACAATAAATAAACATGCCCTTTCACTTGGGTTCAAATCACATTTGTAAATTTCAACTTTTGATGTACACAAATAGGCACTTGAACTTATATAAAGTTAAATAAGTAGACATATATGTCCTATGTAGCATGCTACGTGGTCAATTTTTGTCCTACATAACGTCCTACGTGTATTATGCCACATAGGATGTGTGTGTCTATTTGTTCAAATTTATACAAGCTTAAGTGCTTGTTTGTGCACACGCAAAGTTGGAGGCCATAGATGTGATTTGAGGTCAAGTTGAAGGGCGTGTTTATGTATTTTTCCTAAATAAAATTATGGAGAACTTTTGTATTACCTTAGAAAATGGGTAGAAAGGTAACACATCATGAGTTATTTATGGAGATCCACGCAAAAAAAAAGAAAAGAAAAGAATCCAACGAATGAAGATGAATGTGTTGGTTGAGCCATATGCAAAAAGCTATCCATATAAGAACTAGATCATACTTTATGATTTTTTTAAATAAAATTGATATTATTTAATTATGAATAACTTAATATTTATTATTATTATTATTTTAACTTTACTATAAATATAGGACAAATATATACTGAAGATTAATGAGTTACATACTACTCAGCCTCCTGAAAGTCAGAAAAACTCAATACCTCAAGATGTAGAGTAGGAGTACTGAAAATAGTGTATGGGTTCTCGGGTTAGAGGTACAGTCTACGACTATCCAAGAAAATGTCTTATGGTGAATATTAGGTCTTTGTATTGTGGATCCTCATCTAACCCATTAGTTTATAGAAAAATCATTATTTTGTTACAAAAATGATTTCTTATCTCACTAAGGAATTTGCTGCACAGGCTGAGAGGGAAAGGAAAAAAGAGAAGAAAACTGTTGCGCAAATAAAAATAATACCGGAGAAGATTAATAGTTTTATTCATTCTCCATAAATTTTTTCTACGTTGTTTCGATGATTCACCTAGGGATGCGAGAGGCCTAGACCCACTTAAGGATTACAATACAAAGGCAGAGGAAAAGGAAGAGTAAGAGGATAGGGATGGGGATGAGGATGAGTTGTTGCTTACTCTTTTATATATTTTGGTGATTTGTAGTTTATTTTTTATTTGTAAATTTTGATTTTTGAATGTTTTGATTTTGATATTTTAATATTTGGATTTTTGTAACACGCCAGTTTTTTTGTCTTTAAAAATTTTCTGAAATTGTATCCTCAATGTCTTAACTACGACTCACACGATGAGTCATAGGGTGTCTTGACGGATTAGGTGACCCTAGTCGTAAGGTGTCCAGTGAATGGTGCTTAAGTTACTGTCCTGAGTACAACTTAGGTACACGAGTCATAGAAAATCTTGATGGGTTTTAGGGACCCAATCGTAACCAAATCAGTAAGTATGTGTCAAAGTTCTGCTCTGAGTACGAGTGTCTCACTAAGAGTCTTAAGGAATCATTATGAGTTGTTGGCTGTAAATCATAGAATGTCAGGTGTTTAGACAATTAAGTTCTGTGTTGACTACGAATGGATCCTACGAGTCATAAGGCCCCATTACAAGTCGTATTATGTGAGTCATAGGGTCAATAGATTATGAGTTCATTAGAAACTGTCTTGATTATGACTCATGGTGACAAGTCATAATAAATCTATATGAGTCGTATAGTGACCCGTAGTCATTGACGACTAAATTTCAACTTTTAATTTAAGTGAACTTTGGTCAATTCCCCTCTCACCCAATTAAAACCCCACATTTATGAAGCACTGAAGGGGGTTATTTTTCATTCATATCGTACTCAAATACTTCCAAATCTCTCTCAAATCCTCTTAAGCACCCATACTTAGGGTTTCCAAGAAGTAGGTTATCCAAGGGCTTAAGGGTTGGATTCTTTCTATGAAACTTGATGTTTCAGGCCTGTTATTCTTCCATTATTGTTAATTTGTTATAAGAATATGTTTTAAAGTATTTTTCATGGGATATGTGTGTTGGTTTTAAAACAAGGGTTGAGGATTTTGAATGCTTATTGATAGAACAATGTTTTCCCATAGTTTACATATGATTATCCATGCTTTCATTATGGTTTTGAATTCGTAGGTTCATGCGTATGGTGAATGAACTAGGGAATTGTGATTTCCCCTAAACTTGTGAATTTGAAGTGGTTATGACCTCAACCCCATATTGTGAAGTTGGTTTTGAATATGAAAATATGCATATTGAGCTACTTTGAAGTTTTGCATAATGTGAAAAGCTAATGATTCATAATGGTTTTGACTTGAACCTTGTGGGTTTCGTGTTTTCACAAGCTATTGCATAATTGAACCAAAAAGGTTGTGAATTCCCCCAAGTAATAAGATTGTTTTGGAATATTATTTTTACCTTGCAAGTATAGTTGGTATGACGATACCAACAATGTATGCCTTAATGTGAAATATGATTCAAAAAATAAAAATGTGTGCTAAATGTTTTTTATTGGGATTAAAAGAGGGTTATGTAGCTAAGTCGTGAAAGTGAAGGTCTCGAGGGATTAATACTAAAAATCATGGTTGCTGACATAGTGGTCTATATGATCGGGAGGTTTGAGTCCTCATTATTATTATTATTATTATTATTATTATCATATGATTGAGAGGTTCGAGTCCCCACATTATATTACATGATTTGGTACTCGTGTCATCTTGATGTGCCGGGAGGTTCGAGCCTCCCATAGTACATATATATACCCTCTAGTTCGTGCGACCACACGCACTAGGGCCTTACCAGCTGGGGAAGAGTTGGGCTCATATAGCCCGTGGGTGCCTTTGTATGTTATGATGGTTGAGCCATACAATTTAGGCTAAAGTTGTAAAGTGCATGTTAAACCTAGTTCCTTATTACATCATGTGATATATATATATATATATATATATATATATGCAATTAATTATGTGCTTTGGATTTGAAACTGTTGGTCATGGCATTATGTTATCTTATCCCTGAGTTTCTTGCTAGTGTTCACCCTACTAACCATCTCCGAACGTTGTATCCCCATGCGATGCAGGCCACGGAGCTACTTCTACTTTTTTTTATAGAGTTAGGTTGGTTGGCTTTGTTCGTTGGTTTGTTGTTGTGAAGTAGTGATCTTTCATTCTTCGAAAGGTTTAAGCCTTTCACCAGTTTCCATTGTTAGATTTGAGTTGATAGTTACTTTTATTATTATTAAAATTATTATTGTTACTATCATTATTAGCTGTCAGAGCCGGGGGAATGTCCTGATAAAGACTGGTTCTTGATTCATTTGTTTAAAGGCTTTGTTAGATTACTATGGAATTGGGTTATGTTGGTCAAATATTTTGTCCGATTGTTGGTTATCGGAAATGGACTTATCATGTATTCTTTAGACTTATCTTATTCTATATTGTTATATGTTCAGAATTCATTCGACAGGGGTGATATTGTGTTGTTCGATTAGGTGCAAGAGGATAATATTTCCTCCTTGATGTACTTGAGATACCCATCATGGTCGGGCCCTGGTTCGGGTCATGAATAAAATGGTACTATAGCCTAGGTTTGGAGTTATTGGGTGTACACAAAGCCATGTCAAGTAGAGTCTCTTTTATGGGTGTGTAGCATGCCACACTTATAAGAGAGAGGCTACGGGACATTTTGGAATATTTCCTTTTTTTGTTGTTCTATTTAGAGCTATAGAGTCTAAGGTCTTGAATCTCTCTAATTACTATTTGTTCTTCTTTCAAATCATGAATCTAAGAAGATCTGATATCCTTGAGAACTCTTCTGTGCAGTCTGAGGACAATGTAGATAGATCTTGTCCTACTCCAGGAGATCAGACCCGATCTATGGTTGTTGTTTTTGATTGCCCTAATGAAGCTCTATTTGTTCCCTCTATTCATCCTTAGTCATCTCGAGTTTATATGTCTAATGCTGTATTTTACTAGTTGATTCATTTGCTTTCCCAGTTGGTAGCATCTCAGATTAAGCAGGTTGTTTCTGTTGCTCTATCCTTCGGAGCCACTAGAGTTGGCCAATTTATGATATTGAGTCCTCCTATTTTCACTGGTTCTAGAGTTAAGGAAAATCCTTAAAATTTTATTAATGAGATGGAAAAGATGTTTTGTATAATGCATGCTACTGATGTAGAGGGCGTGGAGTTTACTGCTTACCAGTTGAAAGATGTGGCGTATCAGTGGTATGAGAAAAGAGATTAATCTAGGGGTGAGGATGATGAGTTCTCCTTGTGGGATGAGTTCTTGAGTGCTTTCCTTGATCTCTTCTTTCCTCAGGAGTTAATAGAGGTGAAGGATGAGGAATTTATGGATTTGAAACAAGGCAGGATATCAGTAAATGAGTATTCCTTGAAGTTTCATCAGTTGCCGCGTTATGATCCTGAGTTGGTGTCTAACATGAGGGCTAGAATGAGAAAGTTTGCTTCAAGGTTGTCCTATGAGTTGATCTTGGAGAGTAAGTCTGCCTTGTTAAACAAGGATATGGACATCTTTAGACTCATGGTGTATATTCAACAAGTGAAAGAAGAAATAAAGAAGCAAGCAGAGATGAGAGAAAGGAAAAATAAGTTTCACTACTCGAATCCGGGTAGAGGTCAGTGGCAAAGTGGTAAGATGGTGAAAAATGGTCTAAGAATAAATGGGAAAGTTATGGTTCCTACTCTACGGCTGGTGCTCCTTATTCGAAGTTGTCGGCTGATCATTATTCTCAGAATGATAGTAAGATTAGAGCACTAGAAGCCCAGTCTCAGGAAATCGAGGATCAGCCAGCTTCGTCATATCCTCCTTATAGATTTTATGGTCAGGTGCACCATGGTGTTTGTGAAGAGGGAAGGAAGAAGTTCTTCAAATATGGTCAGATTAGTCATATGCAGAGGGATTATCAATCTAAAGTTGCTTTTGGGGTGAATAAAATTCTTGTTGCTACTTCATCAACTCCTTAACCAAAGGGTGCTACTTCTGCTTCTAGCTCTGTCACTGGTCGGAACCGTCTCTATGCTCTTGCCACCCGCCAGGATTTTAATGCATCCCCAGATGTTGTTACCGGTATGCTCAAACTCTTTTTCATGATATATATTGTCTACTTGATCTCGGGTCTACTCTCTCTTATGTGACCCTTTGTGTGGTTATTCATTTTAATTTTGGTCCTCCACTCCAATGGATGACTCCATTGTGTCTAGAAGGGTCTATAAGGGTTGTGTGATGTCGGTCCATAGTAGAGAGACCTTGGTGATCTAATAGAGCTGGACAAGGTTAGACTTTGATGTGATTTAGGGGATGGATTGGTTGCATTTGTTCTATGTATCTCTGTATTATCGAACCCATAGGGTCAATTTTGATTTCCCAAATAAGCCAATGATGGAGTGGGAAGGTAGTTCCCTAGTGCCTAAGTGTAATACCCTGAAGTTCTCTAGCAAATTTCGTCCCAAGAATTCCTAGTATTAGCTTATAAAGTGAATGATAATTATTCCATGAGGAATTTTCAAGATTTTCACTTTTTGTCATGTCAAAAATTCAATAAGCTTTCCATCAATATATAATTCGCTTAAATCCGATAATCGGGTAAGAAGTTATGATTATTTCAAGTTCTCATCGTAAAACAACGCCATATTAGTTAGTAGTATGCCGCGCCACAAGAGGAAATGGCATTTGGCAATTTCCAGTAGGTGTTCGCGATTATGGCGCGTCGCGCCAGCACTCAAATTCAGAATTGTCCTTTTTCCAGTGTCTCAGCGCGATTTCCCCCCCGTCGTGCCAAAGTTCCAGTCACGAAGGAAGGGGTAACACGATGGCTCCATATTGCGCCATTCCTCAATTTCCCAATTACCAATTTCCAGTGACACGATGCGATAACGCCGCATCGTGCCAGGGACCCAGTTCGGGAAACTTTTACTGAAATTAAAATGACGCATCCAGGGTTAAAAGGGTCAATTTCCTACCCCTATTTAAACCCAATAACACATGATTTAGCCATTCTTCACCCAAAATATACTATTTTCTCTCAATAACAAGCTAGAGTTTCTATTGGGGATTCAAATTCAAGAAGGTTTCACCATCAATCTTCATGAAATCACCAACTAAGGTATGCATAGTGTTCATTCATGGATTCCTTTCATCCATGAAGCCCAAGAATCCCTTTTCTAAATTCAAGTTATGGATTTTCTTATGAATTTCATGATTTGGGCTGCTTTTGTTCATGTTGATAATGAGTAATTGAATTATATTCCATGAATGAGTGTTAAATTTCATATGATTTGATTTGTATCGGTATAGATTCATGAAACCCAAGGACTAAACCCTTGAATGATTAAATTGGAATTGAATCACGACAGTTAATTGTTGTATGATGTTGTTTACACATTCTATGACTACTATGTGTTTGGTTGAATGCCTAGATGAAGGGAAAGTGTCTAATTAGCATGATATCATGAAATCCCCATGTACGTACAAGCTTATGCCTATCACATGTTTGATGAAATATTTAAGTAAATGTATTATGATGATTATTATGTATTTGAGTAAGTCATGCTTTGTCAGTTTCCTTCCATCGAGTACTGGGGGTACTTGTACCCGAAACATTAGCGGTATACCTAGAGCTATGTCATGTTTTCACAATACTCTCAGTCAAGCTATGAATTCTTAGACTTCAGATTGTCTTATGACTCAGGAAAAATCTCCATGATCTCACGACTCAGTCAGTTGTCAGATATCAGTAGTATTCCGTCAGTCAACTTTACTTAGTAACTCAGCTCATGTTCAGTTTCCATTCAGATGGAAGTAGGAATTAGCACCGAGTGAACCTAAGGATGGGGACACACACTATCAGATAAGGGTGTGATCCTTAGAAGTCATCCCTGCGTTCCAAAACTATGTAGCCAGCATAGGTTGAGACATCAACACTGTCCAATGATGGTTGATGAGATAGATAAGTACTATCAGATAAGGGCCCAACCATTCTCTTTTGGGGACACTATCAGATAAGGGTCGCCCATAGCTTATCCTTACTAGTGGCGCGGTATTGATACCTTTCTAATTGGGGTTACAGATTGGACCCCAACTCAGCCACTATAGCGTATCAGGGGCATGTCGGTTAAATACTAGCTCTTCAGATTCAAGATTATCAGATACAGTCTACTCAGATACAGTAAGGAACTCAGATGGTTCCATCAGATTCAGGACTGTCAGATACAGTCACCCATGTTATCGGTTACATTTAGATACAACTATTTATGCTATCAGTTATATCGGTTATTAGTATGTCATGTCATCAGTATTTAGATTCAGTAATCACGGTATCACGGTGTCAGTTACAGTTACGTATTTATGTATGCATTCTCGCGTCCATATTAGACAGTCAGCTAGCATTATTCATGCATGTTAACCCTTGCATATAGCCTACCTCACATGTATACTCAGTACATTCCATTGTATTGACGTATTTGCGCTATGGTGCTATTTTTTTATGTTACACTATAGGTTCAGAGACACGAGTTCCATATCAGCAGTAGATTCCAGTCCCAGCAGTTAAAATAGAAGTGAGTCCTCATACTTCGAGGACATGATTATTTCTTCAGTATTTCATTGATTATTTATTAGTTGGAGTTAGTTGGGGACATTTCCCATCAACTCCTTATTTAGATTATTTAGACAATAAAGGCTTCCAGACTAGATACAGACTATTATGTTTCAGACTTCAGTGTTTAGAGTTTTTGTTTTGGGTATCGTATTACCCCACAGAGGTTATCTCATCTATGTTATATTCAGTATTGAACCTTATGGCCTTTCAGTGCATGTTTTCGCATTATTATGTTATATTATGCAGTATACAGGTATGGATATCAGTCATGGGTTAGCTTGTGGTCTTACGGGGTCATGAGCATCGTGTAGCATTCCGATTCATCAAATCGCGGTGTTACAAACTTGGTATCAGATCCTAAGGTTCAATTGAGTCCTAAAAAATCTGAAAGCCGCATCTAGTAGGGTCTTTTACATGGGTGCGTTGCGCGCCACATTTATGTGCAAGAGGCTATGAGATATTTAAGAATAGTTTCCCTTATTTCAGTATTCATGTCGTGCTAGTTATCATAATCATAAGTCAATCTCTCAGTCTAATCCTTTTCTTCTCTTTATTTCAGAATATGCCTCCTAAGATAAGAAATCAATTAACCCCTCAGCCCGAAGAACCTTTGGGCGATCATGTTTCTCATGTGGAGTTCAGGACCGTATTTACCACTCTTGCTCAGTCAGTAGCAACCCATAATGAGCGACCAGCTGTCGTTCCGGCCAACCCAGTGGCAAACTCAGCTGCAACTAGGATTCAAGACTTCACCCAAATGAATCCTACGTCCTTCCACGGGTCTAAAGTAGCTGAAGAACCTCAGGAATTCATTAATCAAGTTCAAAAAGTGACAGACATCATGGGGGTGACTACTATTGAGAGTACTGAGTTAGTCACATACTAGTTGCAGGATGTGGCTCATACTTGGTTCAAATAGTGGAAGTCAGAAAGGTCAGATAATGCAGGTCCTATAGAGTGGGAGGAGTTTGCCACTGCACTCTTAGACAAATTCTTTCCCCAGGAGCTTAGAGAGGCTAAGGTACTAGAATTCATCAACCTCAGGCAGGGCAATATGACAGTGAAAGAGTATTCTCTAAAGTTTACTCAATAAACCAGATATGCCCCTCGTGTGGTTGTAGACGATAGATCCAAGATGAGTAAGTTCACTTCAGGCGTAAATGATAGTGTGGTTAATGAGTACAGATCCGCCATGCTAAATAGTAACATGACTTTAGCCAGACTTATGACTCATGCTCAGCAGATTGAGAAGCAAAAGATTAAGATGAGGGAGAAGCAGAATAAGCGAACGAAGACAGGTAGTTTTAACTTTGCTCAGCCTAAATCAAAAGGAGGAAACCGTTCTTAGTTTTGTCCTAAGTCATAGGTTCCAGATCCTTCTTCAGCCAGTGCTTCAACTCCTAAGTTCAAAGATAGAGTGCCAGGCTTTAAGTCTTAAGGCAGTGTAAGTAATGCCTGAACTAAGCCCCTTTGTCAGACTTGTGGTAAGAATCATAAGGGTGCTTACAGATATCAGTAGTATTTCGTCAGTCAACTTTACTTAGTAACTTAGCTCATGTTCAGTTCAACAAATCATGTTTAGTGTCCATTCAGATGGGAGTAGGAATTAGCACCGAGTGAACCTAAGGATGGGGACACACACTATTAGATGAGGGTGTGATCCTTAAAAGTCATCCTTGCATTCTAGAACTATGTATCCAGCATAGGTTGAGACATCAACACTGTTCGATGATGATTTAATGAGATGGATAAGTACTGTCAGATAAGGGCCCCACCATTCTCTTTTAGGGACACTATCAGATAAGGGTCGCCCATAGCTTGTCCTTACTAGTGGTGCAGTATTGACACCCTTCTAATTGGGGTTACAGATTGGACCCCAACTTAGCCATTATGGCATATCAGGGGCATGTCGGTTAAATACTACCTCCCACAGTTTTAGTACCAGTCTTAGTAAAAGAACTCAGATAGTTCTTCAGATTTTAGACTGTCAGATACAGTCGACTCAAATACAGTAAGAAACTCAAATAGTTCCATCAGATTTAGGACCGTCAGATACAATCACCCATGTTATCAATTACATTCAGATACAACTATTTATGTTATTAGCTATATCGATTATTAGTATGTCATATCATTAGTATTCAGATTCAGTAATCATGATATTACGGTGTTAGTTTCAGTTACGTATTTATACGCATTCTCGCATTCATGTTAGACAGTCAGCTAGCATTATTCATGCATGTTAACCCTTGTATATAGACCACCTCACATATATACTCAGTATATTCTATGTATTGACGTATTTGTGCTATGGTGCTTTCTTTTTATGTTACACTATAGGTTCAGAGACACGAGTTCCAAATTAGCAGTAGATTCCAATCCCAGCAGTCAGAATAGAAGTGAGTCCTCATCCTTCGAGGACATGATTATTTCTTCACTATTTCATTGATTAGTTATTAGTTGGGGACATGTCCCATCAACTCTTTATTTGGATTATTTAGACAGTAGAGGCTTCCATACTAGATGCAGACTATTATGTTTAAGACTTTAGTCTTTACAGTTTTTGTTTTAGGTATCATATTACCCCACAGGTGTTATCTCATCCATGTTATGTTCAGTATTGAACCTTATGGCCTTTCAGTGAATGTTTTCATATTATTATGTTATATTATGTAGTATACTGGTACGGATATCAGTCATGGGTTAGCTTGTGGTTCTACGGGGTCATGAGCACTGTGTAGCATTTCGGTTCAGCAAATCGGGGTGTTACACTAAGGAAAGGTTCATTTCATATCATAGAGTCCGAAAATTGGTTTATAAAGGGTGCCTCTATCACTTAGTATATGTTAAGGATTCTAGATTCAAAGGTCCTTCTTTGCAGACTGTTCTTGTGGTCTACAAATATCTTGAGGTGTTCCCTGATGATCTTTCTGGTATTTCTCCTGGTAGGGAAATTGATTTTGGGATTGATCTTTTTCTAGATATTCATCCTATTTCTATTCCTCTTTATAGAATGGCTTCGGCTGAGTTGAAGGAACTCAAGGAGCAGTTGAAAGATCTTCTGCGTAAGGGTTTTATCTGCCCTAGTGTATCTCTGTGGGATGCTCTCATGCTCTTCGTGGGTAATAAGGATGGCTTCCTTCGAAGGTGTATTAATTACTGCTAATTAAATAAGGTGACCATGAAGAATAAGTATCCACTTTCAAAGATTGGTGATCTCTTTGATCAGCTTTAGGGTGCTAAGTTCTTTTCTAAAATTGATCTTCGATCTGGGTACCAGTAGTTGAAGATTAAGGAGGCGAATATCCCTAAGACTACTTTCCACACTCAGTTTGGTTAATTTGATTTTTTGGTGATGTCTTTTGGCTTGACTGATGTCCTGATAGCATTTATAGATCTTATGAATCAAGTTTTTTGTCAAATCTTAAATTTACTCGTGATTGTCTTTATTGATGATACTTTGGTGTATTCCAAATATAAGACAGATCATGCCGATCACCTTCGCCTTTTGTTGTATACCCTAAAGGTTCAGTATTTGTATGTTATATTCTCTAAGTGTGAGTTCTGGTTGAATGTTGTGACTTATATGGGTCATATTGTTTCTAGTGAAGAGATCATGATGTATCCATAAAAAGCTGCGATGGTTAAGAAGTGGCCTAGACCCATGACTCCAATCGACATTCGGAGCTTCTTAGGTTTAGTCGATTATTATAGAAGGTTTGTAGAGAGTTTTTCTTTTATCATTGCTCTATTGACTAAGGTTACTTATAAGAAGGTGAAGTTCTTGTGGTCTGATGCTTGTGAAGATAGTTTTGAGAAGTTTAAGGATAAGTTGACTTCAGCTTTGATTTTGACACTACCCGAGTGAACGGATGGTTTTGTAGTTTATTATGATGTGTCTCGTATGGGACTGGGTTGTATGTTGATGCAGTATGGCAAGGAGGTTGCTTATGCTTCTAGACATTTGGAGGTTCAAGAGAAGAATTATCCGACTCATAATTTGGAATTGTTAGTTGTCATGTTTGTGTTAATGATCTGGCGGCATAATTTGTATGACGTCCATGTTGATATTTATTTTGATCATAAGAGCCTACAATATGTGTTCACTCAGAATGAGCCAAATCTCTAGCAAATAAGGTGGCTTAAGTTACTAAAGGATTATGACATGAGTCTCCACTATCATCCAGGTAAAGATAACATGGTTGTTGATGCTTTTATTAGGTTGTCCATAGGAAGCTTGTCTCATGTGGATGAGGAGAAGAGGGATTTAGTGAAGGATATTCACTTTTTGGATAATCTTAGAGTTTGTCTCTTAGATTTTGAGGATGGTGGTGTGATTGTTTAGGAGGTGGCGAAGTCATCTCTTAGTGCTGAAGTGAAGGAGAAGCAGATGCTGGATCCTATTCTAATGCAAATCAAGAATAATATAGGTAGAAAGAAGGTGATGGTTTTCAAGATTGGTGGTGATGGTATCTTAAGGTACCAAGGTAGATTTTGTGTTCCTGAGGTTGATGGGTTGCGAGAAAGAATTTTGGCCAAAGCTCATGAGTCACGTTATACTATTCATCCTAGTTTGATAAAAATGTACCATGATCTTAAGGAGATCTATTGGTGGAATAACATGAAGTGGGATGTGGCCTATTTTATAGCTAAGTGCATAGAGTATCAACAAGTGAAGGTGGAGCATTTGAGGCCCGGTGGGTTGACTCAAGAGATTGAGTTGTCGGTATGGAAATGGGAAATAATCAATATGGATTTTGTTACCAGTCTTCTGCGGTATCGCCAGTAGTTTGGTTCCGAATTGGGTCATCATGGATAGGATGACTAAGTCTGCTCACTTTTTGCCAATGAGGACTAATTTCTCTTCTGAGGATTATGCCAAGTTGTTCATTGAGGAGATTGCGAAGTTACATGGTGCTACAGTTTCTATCATATCTGATCAGGGTATTCAATTCTCATCTTACTTTTGGAGGTTGTTTTAGTGAAGTTTGGGGACTAAGGTAACCCTTAGTACTGATTTCTACCCACAGACGTATGGGGAAGCGGAAAGGATAATTCAGGTCTTGGAAGATATGTTTCAGGCTTGTGTGTTTGATTATGGTGGTAGTTGGGTTGACCACTTGCCTCTCATAGAATTTACCTACAGCAACAATTATCACTCTAGCAATGGTATGGCTCCATTTGAGGCCTTATATGGTAGGAGGTGTATATCTCTTATTGGGTGGTTTGAGGTTGGTTAAAATAAGTTGTTTGACCCTGATTTGGTTTACCATGCCATAGAGAAGTTGAAGGTGATTTGGGATAGACTTAAGGTTTGCCAAAGTCGCCAGAAGTCTTACGCAGATGTAAGGTGAAGGGATTTGGAGTTCAGTGTTGGTAATTGGGTGTTCTTAAAAGTGCCCCCTATGGAGGAATTGATGTGGTTTGGTAAGAGGGGAAATCTCAGTCCCCGTTACATTGGTTCGTACTTCGTTTTGAAGAGGGTTGGTAATGTTGCTTATGAATTGAAGTTGCCTTCTAGTTTGAACTCCATTCACTCAGTGTTTTATGTTTCGATGTTGAGAAAGTGAGTGGGTGATCCTTCCACGGTTGTTCCCCTAGAAAAGGTGGGTATTTCGGACTTCTTGTCCTATGAGAAAGTTTCAGTTGAGATTTTAGATCGGCAAGTTCATCGGTTACGGAATAAGGATGTGGCTTCGGCAAAGATTCTTTGGAGGAACCAGAAGGTTGAGGAAGCTACTTGGGAAGGTGAGGAGGACATGAAGTCCAAGTATACATTCTTGTTCCCCGTTCCTGATAATCGTGCTTGAGGTATGTGTATTCCTTATCATTTTGTTTTTTGTCTCTGTTAAAGGAAATGTAAATTCCTTGATATCTTTGTTTTGTGTCTTAAAGGTAAGAGTTATTGTGTTTGGAGTCTAATTGTGCCAAGAAATGTCTTTTCCTATCATTCAAGGATGAAAGATCCTAAGGGGGGAGTATGTAACACCCTAGGTTTTTGGTCCTTGAAAATTTTCTCAAATTTTATCCTCACTGTCTTGACTACAACTCACCTTACGAGTCATTGGGTGTTTTGACAGATCCGATGACCTTAATCGTAAGGTGTCTAGTGAATGGTTCTTGAGTTATTGTCCTGAGTACGACTTAAGGACATAAGTCGTAGAGAGTCTTGACGGGTCCAAAAGACCCAATCATGACCAAATCAATAAGTATGTGGCAAATTTCTACTCTGAGTACGAGTGACTCACTAAGATTCGTAAGGACTCGTTACGAGCTGTTAGGTGTAAATCGTAGAATGTCTAGTGTTTATCCAATTGTGTTTTGTATTGACTACGACTGTAACCTATGAGTCGTAGGGTCCCATTACGAGTCATATTATTTGAGTCATAGGGTTAACAGATTATGAGTGCCTTGGAGAATGTCATGGTTACGACTCATGATGACAAGTCGTAATGAGTCTGTACAAATCGTATAGTGACGTGTAGTTACTGATGACTAAATTCCAACTTTTAACTTAAGGGAACTTTGGACAATATCACTCTCACCCAATTAAAATCCCTCATTCATAAAGCACTTAAGTGCCTGTTTGGATGGTGGTTTTCTATGGTATGTTTACCAAGGGAACCATGTTTGTTTTGATTGTTTTCCAAAAGGCATGGTATGGTATGGTATCTTTTCATGATTTGGTAACCATGAAATCCCTCAATTTTTAGAACCACTGATTTTGTGTTATCCTATGATTTTTTTTTTCAATTCTGCCCTTGCTTAATATTTTCTAATCCTATTTTACCATTTACCCTATATTACTTTCAATCCTATGATTTTATTTTTACATTTTTCCTCTGGATTGTTCTCCTCTGTGTTCTTCTGTTGTCTTCTCTTCTATGCTCATTCGCTCTTTCTAGATTTATTTTCTTAAACTTAACTGCTTATTGTTATTAAAAAAAATTACTTCATCGATATATTCAGACCACTAATTCTTTTCTTATGATAGTTAGCATGTATCCGTACGCTCAAAATTTTGAAAGAAAGAGTTGTAAATGATGTCATAATCATGCTTGGATGAAGTTGATCTTTGCATCCTGTGCACAACGCCTTCCTATGCTGCAACATAATTATACCATAACATACAACAGTCAAAAGTTAGTCCAGTAATGTGCTTGTGTCCTCTTGCACTTCTTGTCTTAAACAACAAATAATTCTAGCACTTTTTCTTCTAAATGTACTTCTCGTAGCTTGAAAGACAAACATATTACAAAACAGTGAAAAATTGTTGCAGGTCTAGTTCTTGATTATTTCATGAATGTAAAATTTTAATTTTGTTAGAAATTTTATGAATTTAACAACATAATATGTTTACAAGAAATGATTTGTGATACATTTGTAGAAAGAAACTATTTTATTAATAATTATCGATAAATTTACAATACTTATCTGTTACAATACAGTACCATACCATCAAACCAAATAAAAAAATTATTGAATAGCAGTGAACGGTACAGTCTATCCAAATATTGTATTGTACTATACTATACAATATCATACCATACTGTACATTATGAAACCATGACAAACCACCATCCAAATAGAGTGTAAGGGGCTTATTTTTCATTTATATCATACTCAAACACTTCCAAAACTCTCTCAAATTCTATCAAGCAGCCATACTTAGGGTTTTCAAGAAGTAAGTCATCCAAGGTCTTAAGGGTTAGATTCTTTCTGTGAAACTTGATATTTCAGGCATGTTACTCTTCCCTCATTGTTAATTTGTTAAAAGCATATGTTGATTTTGAAACAAGGGTTGAGGGTTTTGAATGCTCATTGATAGGACAATATTTTCCCATGGTTTACATATGATTATTCATGCTTTAATTATGGTTTTGAACTAGTGGATGCTTGCGTATGGTGAATGAACGAGAAAATTATGATTTTCCCCAAACTTTTGACTTTTGAAGTGGTATGACCTCAACTCCATATTGTGAAGTTGATTTTGAATATGAAAAATATGCATATTGAGCTAGTCTTGAAGTTTTGTATAATGTAAAAAGCTAATGAGGCATAATGATTTTGAATTGAACCTCGTGGGTTTCGTGTTTTAACAAGCTATTGCATAATTGAACCAAAGGGGTTGTGAATTCCCCTTAGTAATGAGATTATTTTGGCATCTTGTTACATTGCAAATGTAGTTGGTATGACAATATCAACAATGTATGCCTTAATGTGAAATATAGTTCAATGAATGGGAATGTGTGCTATGTTTATCCTTTTCAGATTTATTTGGCGAGAAAATGATTTGACCTCTTTAAAACTATTTCAAAAGATTCAAGAAAATTTTGAAATAACTTGAGAAATACACAGAGTTGCCACTTAATTTTTATAAAAAAAATCAAGAAAAACTTAAAAGAGTTTCAAAGGTTCAAAAACATAAATAAACCTCTAAAACTGGAGAAAATGGGTAAAGGGTCAATTAACGCCCGACGAAGGTTTTTAAGCCACTTAAGAGTGCCCGTTTAAAACGGTTTACCAAAAATAACTAACTTGACTAACTAAAAGTGGCTAACTATCGCAAAGACTTAATTTTACAGAAAATATTAAAATTATTTATTTAAAAATTTAAAATGACATTCATTTATTCAAATGAGAAACATTCTATTTGAATTCAACTAAGTTGTTATCCTTTGGATTTTAGAGGTGTCACACCCCTTTTTCGCCCTAAAAAATTGAGTCGAACGATTTTTCCAATTAAAGTGACGATATTGAATAGAGATTATTTTTATTTACAGAGTCACCACTTGGAATTGAATTATGGTGTCCCAAGTCACCTTTCTAAATCTCTAGCAAAAAAAATGACTCTTTGTTGGTTTGCAAAAACAGAAAATCGAATAAGAAATTCTGTTGACCGAGGGGAAGGTGTGAGGCACCCCCTCGAGTCCCGTGGTTCTAGCATGGTCGATTTTATCAACTTATACTTTACTTAAACTATTTTGATAAATTATGTTAAGGCCTGAATTCGTTCATTTTACTATACCAAAATTATTTAAGATTCTCGTATTAACTCAATAAAAAATTAATTTTTAAAAAATATTTGTCGAGGTGCATTGTTGCATCCTTGAATATTTAAATATCTTAGAAAGATGTGTACGCCGCATTCTTAATTGAAACGAATATTGTAAACGTACCTAAAACTTGCCTAGCGTTAAAGGCATTATTTAGTCTCTTGAAAATTTGATATTATTTTTCTATCCATTTTTACCCTCTTTCTTTCTCATTTTTTATTTAGCAAACCACCTTTCATGAACGACATCCTAACCATAGATCCAAATGATGTCAAATCCTAATTATCAAAATAACTGTGTTGATCGTCGATGACCAACAGAATGGCAGCAGTGAACATCGAGTTAATGGATGTGTTTTGAGATACCCGAACTAACCGGATAAATAGCCCTTTTAACAACCACTGACCCGAATACCCAAGGCCAGGAAACTCAAACTCAAATTCAAAACAGAAAAGGAATTCGGATATATAAGTTCACTGTCATCTGTTGCCAAATCAAAATCCATTATTAGATAAACAGATTTATTATGCTATACAATAATACGCCATAAGAGTACATCTAGGTATTTATCAATACAAACACATAGGAGAACTAAAAGAATTTTTACAAAAAATGTCGGTGGTAAAGACAAAAGAAGAGCAATAACGGTACATCTGCATAAAGGGTATCACACAAATCATCAAGTAAACCCAAGAAAAAGATAATCAAGTCACGACACAAATCGAATTAAACGTATTTGCCATTTATATGATAAAGAATAAATAATTGAAGTGAAGAGTGAAAGAAAAAAAAACTTTTCAGATATGAGAAATAAATAAAGTTACCTTAGTAGCAAAAAGGTGAGTGATATGAAATAGAGTATTTTGACGAATTGGTTGAATGAATCTTGGAATGAAGGAAGGAGATATTGGCTCCTTAAATTCGGGAAAGACTTCACACAATCTCTATAATGCCTTCCCATTTATGTTTTGGTAAAAGAACAAATGTCTACGGCCTTTTTACTTTAATAATTATTTTACCTAAGGTGAAAATCATATTTCCTCCCAACTTTGTGTTAAAAAATGAACTGTCTTTTTTTGGTTTTTGCATGCATGCATATATGAATTTTATGTTGTTTATAATGCAATACACACTAATTATTTGTAACTAATGCAATTTACATCTTCAAAACTAATAACTTTGAAATTATCTCATTTAAAATTTGAAGTTAATATAATTAACATTATCTTCAAAAGAACATCACACGAATTACAAATAAAGACGTAGAGCATAAACTAAATAATTAATTACACATACGAAATAATATAACAAACCATTGGAATAGCTTCATTCATACTTTAATTTCAAAAAGGAAATAAAATTATAAATAAAGAATCCGAAGAAGAACCTGTGTGGTAGAATAACTGAAATAGAAACAAGAACGTCTTCACCGGAAAAACTCAAACGGAACCCGAACTTGAACTCAAATCGTCATTTTTTTCATTTCTTTTTCTCTCAAGTCTACTTTTCTCTTCTTCTTCCTTCGAATTTTTTTTTATCCTTTCTGTTCGTTTTCCTCCTCTAGTCTCCCCTCTTTGTTACTTTCTTTTTCTTTCCCTTCAAATATTTTTTTTTCGAAAAAAGGCTCAAAAATACCCATGAACTATCCGAAATAGCTCAAAAATGCCCTTTGTTAGATTTTTGGCTCAAAAATATCCCCCGTTAAATATTTGTCTCAAAAATACCCCTCTCTAACGAAATTTGGAAAAGGATTAAAAATACCCCTGAACTATCTGAAATGGGTAAAAAATACCCCTCTGTTAAATATTTGGCTCAAAAATACCCCTCCCTTAACGAAATTAAATTATTTTGATTATTTCGTTAATTTATATAAAGTTCATCATTTAATTTATATTTCTTTAATTTCTTTAAGTGAAAATTCATATTTCGTTAATTTATATTTCATTAATTTCTTTAAAGATTAAAAAGATGTAAAGTGAAAAAATCTTTTTAGAATAAATGTATGTTTATTTTCCAAATCAAATTCAACCAATTTATATTATAATTCAAATAATTTTTTTCATTATCTTATTTTTAAAATTAAAAAAATATTTTTATGTAAAAAAATTAAAGTATTAGGGTTAAAAAGTTAAAGTTAGGGTTTAATTCAATCGAAATAATTTAATTTCGTTAAGGGGAGGGGTATTTTTTAGCCAAATATTTAACAGAGGGGTATTTAATGAAATTAAATTATTTTGATTATTTCGTTAATTTACATAAAGTTCATCATTTAATTTATATTTCGGTAATTTATTTAAGTGAAAATTTATATTTCGTTAATTTCGTTAATTTCTTTAAAGATTAAAAAGATGTAAAGTGAAAATACCTTTTTAGAATAAATGTATGTTTATTTTCCAAATAAAATTCAACCAATTTATATTATAATTCAAATACTTTTTTGCATTATCTTATTTTTAAAATAAAAAAAGTACTTTTATGTAAAAAACATTAAAGTATTAGGATTAAAAAGTTAAAGTTAGGGTTTAATTCAATCGAAATAATTTAATTTCGTTAAGGGGAGGGGTATTTTTGAGCCAAATATTTAACAGAGGGGTATTTAACGAAATTAAATTATTTTGATTATTTTGTTAATTTATATAAAGTTCATCATGTAATTTATATTTCGGTAATTTCTTTAAGTGAAAATTTATATTTCTTTAATTTCGTTATTTTCTTTAAAGATTAAAAAGATGTAAAGTAAAAATATCTTTTTAGAATAAATGTATATTTATTTTCCAAATCAAATTCAACCAATTTATATTATAATTCAAATACTTTTTTTCATTATCTTATTTTTAAAATTAAAAAATACTTTTATGTAAAAAAAATTAAAGTATTAGGGTTAAAAAGTTAAAGTTAGGGTTTAATTTCGTCGAAATAATTTAATTTCGTTAAGGGGAGGGGTATTTTGGAGCTAAATATTTAACAGAGGGGTATTTTTGACCCATTTAAGATAGTTCAAGGGTATTTTTTTTATCCTTTTTCGAATTCCGTTAGAGGGAGGGGTATTTTTGAGCTAAATATTTAACGGAGGAATATTTTTGAGCCAAAAATCTAATGAGGAACATTTTTGAGCTATTTCAGATAGTTCAAAGGTATTTTTGAGTCTTTTTCATTTTTTTTTAAATTTTCTAATGCATGTTGCTTTTTGAACAAAACGTTCGGAGGGAGTAGTTTTCTTTTAATGTTGTTGCTCCAAGAAGTTGTTTTTCACGTGTGGGAGCATATATAATGTGCATGCGTGTGCAGAATAGTAAGGGAGTTGAATTGAGGGAGGCTAAAAGAAATTAGGCGGTGGTTGGGATAATTTTTTTAAGATAATGATCTCTTTTTTTATTAAATGAATTATATATAAAATAAATAATAATGTAGAAGAAAATTAACTAATTAATTTTTATACTTAAGAAAAATATAATAAAAATATAACTAATCTAAAATAAAATATAATTAAGAGAAAATAAACTTACTAGCTTATTTATAAAAATCTAAATTAAAATAAAATATTTTTAAATTTTTTTTTTATTATTTAAAAATATAATAAAAATATCCTAAAATATAACTTTATTTTTTGAATATTTTTCAAAATATTTAAAATGAAATCTACTACAAAAATGAAATGAGAACTAAAGATAATATTTTGACATAAATAAATATTTAATTTTAAAAATAGGTCAAAGTTCGGGAGGATAAAAAATCACGTGTCTACAAGAGGAAAATGAATTTGCTTTCGTAAAAGAAGAAGATTATAGAATTACTTCTAATTATCATTATAGAAAAGTCAATTTTGTTATAGGTAATACCTTTGAAAAAATGTTAAGAAGATATCAAATTAAAAGTATCTTATTAGTTTTTGAAAAGTTAATTTTCAAAACCAAATTAGTTTCTAAGGTTTGAAGAAAATGACTTTAATCCAAAATAAACTATTAGTTACATTAACAAAAGCAAACGTCATCTTAAAATAAAATATTCACTTTTAGAAGATTTGTTTTAAGGAGAAAAACGAAGGAATCAATTTAATCTGTTTTAGATAATATAAATTAGGTGAAAAAAGTTATGAATTAAGTAAAAGAAAATCAAAATAAAATAAAATGACAACACCTTAGAGAATTTACCTAGATCAATTAATTAAAATATTAGTTAATACTAATAAATAAAGATAAATTATAAGCTACAAAATATGAATACTGTTATGAAATATAAAGCAAATAAAAAAAAGAAGAATTAAGAGAGAAGAGACGAGACTTCTTTATTTTTCTTGAGGGATAAATTACAATGAAGGAAAACCCCTTTATTTTTAGGGAAAAACTAACCTTGGGTTTGTAACTTTTCCATAAATAGACATACACAATATATGGTAAAGTAGGTATTCACTATATATTGTAAAGTAGACATTCACTATATATGGTACATTTATAACACTCCCCCTTGAATGTCTAATTGATAGATAATACACATATATGCTGCCTTATTAAAAACCTTACAAGAAAAACCTAGTGAGATAAAATCTCGTAAGGAAAAAAGAGTACAACGCATATTAACTCACCTTAATGAGAACATCCTTGAACCTTTCTATTCCGATCCTGTGCACCATCTTTTTGAAAATTGCAGTTGAAAGAGACTCAGTGAATAAATCAGCCACATTGTCACTTGAACGAACCTATTGCACGTTAATATCACCATTCTTTTAGAGCTCATGTGTATAGAAAAGCTTTGGCGAAATATGTTTCGTTCTATCTCCTTTTATGAATCCTTCCTTAAGTTGTGCTATGCATGCTGCATTATCTTCATATAAATTATGGGTACTTTGTCACATTTCAAAGCATATTTTTCTCAAATTAGATGTATTTTGGACCTCAACTATACACATTCTCGGCTTGCTTCATGAATAGCTATAATCTCAGCATGGTTCGATGAGGTGGCTACGATAGACTGCTTTGTAGATATCCAAGATATGACAGTACCCTCACATATGAACACATAGCCTGTTTGATATCGAGTTTTATGCGGGTTAGATAAGTACCCAACATCAGCATAACCAACAAGATCGAGACTGCAATCTTTAGAATAAAATAAGCCCATATCGGTAGTCTCTTTTAGATACTGTAATATGTATTTGATCCTATTCCAATGTCTCCTAGTAGGACTAGAACTATATCTTGCTAACAAATAAACTGAAAAGGCTATATCAGGCCTTGTAGTATTTGCAAGATACATTAGTGCACCAATTGCACTAAGATATGGTACTTTGGGATCAAGAAATTTCTCATTATTTTCTTGAGGTCGGGATGGATACTTATTCACATCAAGTGATAGAACAACCATTGGAGTAATTAATTCATATGCTCCACCCATATAGAATTATTTCAATACCTTTTCTGTGTAGGCAGATTGATGGACAAAGATACCATTTGTCAAATACTCAATTTGTAAACCAAGGCATAATTTTGTCTTTTCGGGATCTTTCATCTCAAATTCTTTCTTTAGGTAATAAATTGCCTTTTGAAGCTCTATTAGAGTTCTAATTAGGTTTATGTCATCGACATACATAGCAAGTATAACAAACTCCAACATTATTTTCTTTATAAGAACACATGAGCAAATTTCATCATTCGTATAACCTTCCTTAGATAAATATTCACTAATACGGTTATACCACATGTGTCCAGATTGCTTCAAACCATATAATGATCTTTGCAATCTAATGGAATACAGTTCCTGAAGTTTTGAACTATATGCTTCCAGCATTTTAAATTCTTTGGGAATTTTCATGTAAATCTCATTATCAAGTGGTCCATATAGATTGGTTGTTACCACATCCATCAAATGCATTTCAAGTCTCTCATGGATAGTTAAACTAATAAGATAACGCAATGTTATTGCATCCATAACTGGTAAATATGTCTCAGCATAATCGACACCAGGCCATTGTGAAAATCTTTGTGTAACAAGGCATGCCTTATGCATTTGTATTTCATTTTTGTCATGTCTTTTTCACATAAAAATCCATTTATAGCTAATGGGCTTAACACCATTAGGTGTTTGAGCTATAGGTCCAAAAACTTCATGTTTGACAAGTGAATTCAATTCAGATTGAATTGCTTCTTGTCATTTTGACAAGTCATTTCTTTGTTGACATTCTATGACAGATTGAGGTTCAAGATCCTCACTATTCTTCGTGATATTCGTTGCAACATTATATGCAAAGACATAATCCACTAATATTTCAGATCGATTCAAATTAGTTACAACATCACTTGAATTTATGGATAGTTCCTTATTTTCTTGAGTTTTAGGCTCATTGATTCCTTCAGGGATATCAACATTGCTCAAATCTTGAACTTCCATATGTGGATCTTTCGTAGTGTCATCTTGACAATTTGTTTTTCTTTTTTTTTTTTGAATTTTGATCCTTAAAACCTAAGGGTCTACCACGCTTCAAGTGTGCTTTAGATTCATTAGCTATGACACTAGTGGATGCTCTTTTAGGAACATCGATTCAAGTTGGGACATTCTCTTCAGGTGTGTGATTTGGTGATCCTTTTCAAATCTAAAAATGTATCTGGCATTTGATTTGTAATTTTCTACAGATGAATCATCTTTTGTACTTCTTGCTTACAAATAGAAGCATGTGGATCTAGATGATATAGTGATGAATTTTTTCACAAAATTTCTCTTTTGATGTCACTATGTTCTCCCTCTAATTTTTGAAAAACTATCTCATCAAACCGACAATCTGCAAATCGAGTAGTGAACATATCTCCCATTAATGGTTCAAGATAGCGAATAATGGAGGATGATTCAAACCCAAAATAAATTCCTAACCTTCTTTGGGGGCCTATCTTTGTGCGATTTGGTGGTGCTATAGGCACATATACACCGCACCAAAAAAATTTCAAATGTGATATATTAGGCTCTTGATCCAAAACCAATTGCAACCGAGAAAATTTATGATAATTTGTCGGTCTAAGATGAACAAGTGTTTCAACAGGCAAAATCGTATGACCCCAAACAAAAGTGGGCAACTTAGTTTTCATAAGTAATGGTCTTGCTATCAACTGCAGAAGTTTAATTAATGACTCGGCAATGCCATTTTGAGTGTGAACATGAGCTACATGATGTTCCACTCTTATCCAATCGGTAAGAAATAGTCATTAAATGCTTGGGATGAAAATTCTGCAGCATTATCAAGGAGAATAGACTTAATCTGATTACCAGGAAACTGTATCCGTAATCATATTATTTGTGCCAATAATTTTACAAATGCCAAGTTGCGAGATGACAACAGGCACACATGACACCATCTAGAAGAAGCATCTATTAGGACCATAAAGTATCTAAACGACCCATTAGGTGGGTGAATGGGTCCACAAATATCCCCATGTATGTGTTCCAAGAACGCAGAGGCCTCAATCCCAAATTTTGATGATGATGACCTCACAATTAGCTTGACTTGATAACAAGAATTACATGAAAATTCATCATTTGAAAGAACCTTCAAGTTCTTTAATGGATGCCCATTTGAATTTTTATAATTCATCTCATCATTATAGATCCAGGATATCCCAGACGATCATTCCAAAGTACGAAAGTATTGAAATTAGTAAACTTCTGGTTTACTATAGAGTGTGCCTCAATTGCACAAATCTTTGTCCAATACAGGCTAGAAAATAAAGCAGAAAACTTTTCTATAACACATGTATGCCCAGAGACATTCTTGGTGATACCAAGATATTCAAGATTTATCTCATCAATTGTGTTGATATGATAACCATTTTCACGGATATCTTATGATGAGTTTAGTTCCCTTGGGTAAGATTATTATGGTTTTTCCGAAGCCTTCAATCAAATTAGCACTACCAGAAATTGTAGTAACATTAATCTTGCCCATGTTTAAATGTGAGAAATAATTCTTGTCTTTGAATATTGTATGTGTAGTGCCAGAATCAATCAAACAAATATCTTTACAATTGAACAACTTACTTTGAAAATTATCCATGTCTTCCAATAAAATGATATACATCAAATAAAATATATTTATTAAATCTTTGTACAAAGTGAAAACTTATACTATAAGAAATTGTTAATCACCCTTTACTAAGCAATTAAATAAAATATGTTCAAACTCAAAATCTCACCATTTTCAAATCCCTTGTGCTCTTAATATTTTACTGGAGAGAGAAAAATATTTTTCAATAGTTTTTAGTTGTGCGTGCTTAGCTTAGCTTTTCCAAAAACAATAAGGAAAACACTAGGACCTTTTGTCATAACAATAATCTGTCATGCAAATCAATATAATAATTTAACTATATAATTTAGTACTATTTTTATCTTGGTCAGAACATACAATTAATATTATTATATTATATTTCATAAAGAATATAACAATTTAATGATACAATTGAGTAGAACATGCAAATAATAATATTATCATTTTTTATTCTTCTTTTCAGCAAATAGGCTTGGTGATAATATTTAAAATATTATAATGGAGATCATATTAAGAAGTCTTTTATCATCGAAATAAAATAAAATTTAATTCAATTATCTAAAGAACTACGATAATACCAAAGCAATCAATACTATTTAAAAGATAAAGTAGTACTTACGCAAACAACTATTTTTACACGATCTTTTATTCACTAATAATTATTACTATCAAAACTAAAAAAAAAAATTAAATAGAAAAAGTTCATTCTTCCATATTCACGGAACCATCACCAATCAAGTGAACAATCTTTCCTTCAAGGTGCTCGAAAAAGTCTACTACATCCAAGCTTGTGATGTCAACATCATTTTTAGAGAGAAAGTTATCCTCGGGATTTCTTTCTTTTTTCTTTGGTGGTGCTTGATAAAGATCAACCAAGTGCTTGATCACTTTATTTATTCTTTTCCCTTTTAAGTTGGCTTATGGAAAACCTAAGAATTACAAACTATAAGATCTTAGGTTAATTAACCTGATCTTTCTAAAATTAAAGCCAAGCCATCTTGTGCTATCTCCAACAACTACAAAAAATTTACTGATCCTCAATTCGTTGAAGAATGTCACAAAAATCCTGAGCAGCTGCTCTCATGTGAAGAAACATTGGCAGCTTCGTTGTATATGCTAACTCAAACTGCTTTTCAAAGTACCTATATTTCAAAATAGTGAAAGAGAAAGGAAGACAACCATCAACAAAGTGGAAACTGGAAACAAGGCAAACCTACTGAATTATAGTCACCAAAAGGTGCACCTAGGCTACAAGTTAAAGAAGTAATTCCTTCAGAGAAAATCAGTAAATGCCACCAGAAAGAGGGTTAGGGCATTCGGGGAGGGGTGGGAGGATTGAGCAAATTTTCAAGACACAGCTCCGCCACTTGCTTTTGCTTGGGATGTGTGTGTGTGAGAGAGAGTTGTAAATTGTGAAGGAAGAACTCATAGGATTGAGTGATTTAAAGGAAATACATACTTCTTTTGAATATCAGATGGGTAAAAGTGAAGTCTATCATAGTCCAATCCACATTCACCAATTGCAACCACCATATTTGAAATAAATTTTGTCATCAGCAAAGCAAGTAAATAAAGATAAAAGTATAATTATCTTTAGACACCTAGGCGATATAGTCACAATTAAAATAGCTCCAAACTTGCTAGCCAATACATAAAAGATTCATGCAGAAGTGTATATTCACGAGTGATACCTTACAACCCAAAGATGACACAAAACAGCCTCCAAGAACCTCACAAAACACACTACAAACCGAGAGCTCAAGGGACCAAGTCTTGGCCAAGAATGACAACACAACAATGAGAAGAAAACAAGGTGTTTGGACACCAAATCAGCCAACAACCCAAACTAAGTGAACAACAATAAGATGAACAATGAAGAACAATGACAATGCTTTAATAAGAACAACAACCCACGGCTTACAACACAAGACACAAACTACTACAAGATGACAATAAACGAAAGGATAGATAGCTAGACAAAGGTGGTGTAAATCCTAAGAACCAAAGAGTATATTAAACTCTAAGACCCCTAACACCTCCACACACAATCACCTAACTCTTACGACGACACAAGAGCAGAGTCCACCACTCAAGCACCAACGTTTCTCACAAACAAGCAATCACAAGGGATTCCACCCTTGAATGCTATCCTAGTTACAAGTTTCGGTTTTGTGCCTCAAGAAGAGAGGACTTGGTGTTTCAAAAGTTCAAGCCTTACAATAATAATCAACCAACCCTCAAAAGACCTATCTTGTTCAATTTATATTACATAACAAATAAGACTTAAAATGACAAAGGTGCCCCTTTAATGAAAAGGCTTCAAAGGCCGCCTCTCTAGTGTAGCAAATGGGCGGCTTTGGGTGTGTCTTTGGTCCATCTCACGTCTCAACATTGACATTCCTTAGACGACCCTTGGCAGCACTTGCATACATGTTGAGCTTCGTAGTCACACTTGTATCATCCTCTCCATCTTGAGGAATTTGCCCTCAAATTCAAGCAATCATCACCGGTAAGCTCTACTCTTGGCATCATCTCTTTATTGCTCTTCTATAGGTTAGGACGTTCAACCAAGAGTCCCATGAGATCATCAAGCATGCTCCATGGACTTACATGTTCTTCAACCTGCACATAAGAAGAATGGATGCTAGGCAAAGTGCTAGCATCTTGGTTAGCAATAAAGGGCCTTTGTGGGCAAATCCCACAACCTTGACTCTCGGCTCCTCCTCTTCTTCACCTTCCTCACTCTCGATTTCCTCTTCTAAACCATTACTAAGCATGACCTTCCTTGCCATATACAATGGCACTTCAATCTCACCTTCACACGGCCAACAAATATCTACCTCATCACCATCACTAGGCTTCTCGGGTTCTACCCTCTCTCCATCTTGAGATTGATCATCAATCTCCTTCGGTTCAAGTCCCACCTCCTCCCCAAGAAAGTACAATTTCCCCTCCCTTAGGATCATATTTCTTCTATATAGACATTCATTAGCCTTGTGTCCCCAACCTTGGCATTTAAAGCATTTAAAGCCCTTAGGATCAGAAGAAGAATGCGGTTTACCTTCACTTCTCAGAGGGTACCTTTGGTGAGCCTTGTGCCAACCCGAGGATGATTGCCAAGTTTAGCACCCGCATTTTCTTGTAATTCCCTCTCAACTTCCAAGGCGGCTTGGAAGATTGCATCGACGGTGTCGAACTTGTGGAGGGTCAACCGTGAAGCAATGTCCCTATTCAACCCCACCTTGAATCGAACAATGTCGTGACTCACTTGTTCCCCTCGATGATCAAGTTTCAAAATGAGTTGTTGGAACTCATCATGTTAAGCCACGACGCTCTTGTTCCCTTGCCTCAAGTTATACAACCTAGCAAGGAGCTCTTGATGGTAACTCTCGGGCAAGTACCTTTGTCTCATGAGGTACCTTAACCGAAACCAAGGAGCGGGTTGCCCCTCAATCAAAACATTGTGAAACCGCTTCACATATTCCCACCACGTAGTAGCATAACCTTCAAAGTGCGGAATCGCATAGCAACTCTTTTTCTCCTCAGTAAGGTCATTAACTTGGAAGATTTTCTCCCAAGAGGACTCCCAAGCTAGAAACTCTTCCGAATCACTCTCACCTTTGAAGGTTGGAAACCCCATCTTGATGGTAATGATGCCTAACTCACGGTATTGGGTCCCATGTTGGTTCCAATGACCAACTCTCCCCTCTCGGCCATTAACTTCCCTCGACTCACCTTGTCTATCAACCTCCCTCGGATCACCTTGTCTAGCCCTCATCTCCTCTTCCCTCAAGTAAACATCATCATAAGCTCTATAACCCCCATGTGGTTCCTCTCTACCATATCCCTCAACATGGTTTGGTTGATTTGGGTTAAGTGGATTCGGGTTGGGTGGAAAGTAAGGCCTTTGGTCTAATGGAGTTTGGATTGCAAGGTAAGGCCTTTGGTTAAGTAGAGGGCTCGAGTTTGGTGGCATTTGGGTTCCAAGTCTTTCTTGTTGAACTTGGTGAAATAGAGGGTGGCTTGGTCTATCATGATCTCGGTGTTGGGAGTAGGGGTTGGTTTGGTTTGTGGCAATTGGTGGATATAACATTTGGTGCATGGCCTCGGGAGTACTAGTTGGTGAAATATTCTAAGGGGTAGAGGGTCGACTTCTTTGGCTTTCCATTCTCTCCATTCTCCCACCCATAACGGACACTTCACCTTTCATAGATACCTAAGTAGCTCGGACTCTCCAAAAATGTTGTCGCACCCATGTCGGATCCTTTAGAAATACACTATTTTTGGAGGATCTGACACGCACCCGTAGACATTTTTTAAGAGTCCGAGCAACTTAGATAGATACAACATCCGAGTCTAGTTTCTCAATACCCACGGACATCTTAGCCATGTCTCGGACATAGCTTCAAGGTGAGCCAAAAAAATACTAGTAGCATTGTGTTCCCCCGTGGGTTGAAAGTGTGAGGTCTCAAAGTTCCATTGCACCAAAAACAGTCCACAATGTCTCACACAACACACCAATAAAGGTTCAAGCCTTTGAACTACAAGCAACAACACCACACAAACGTCAACAAGAAAACTAAACAAGTTTACAAGACAAAAACACACATTGTTGTTGAAGAGAATTTGTTCCAAGACTTTGATGTTCAATACTACACCTTTGAGGAAGATATTTCGGCTATGGTATAGGCTTACAAGACTTGAGACTCTCTTTTTAAGAGTCAAAAAGCTTTCCACCAACTTTCTACCAATTTGCACTCTTTTGGCAAGACAACTTTTTGGGGTAGTCTTGTCTCCTTCCTCTTTTGTCTAAGTTTGAGAAATGTCTTACTTTTTTTTGGTAACTTGCTTTTTGGAGGGCTTTTTTTATTTTTCTACTTTGGTGTTTGTCTTGGAAATGTTTTCAAGACAAACACAAAGCCTTATCTTTCTATTCTCTTCAAAGATCAAACAACAACTTCTCCAACTCAACACAATAACACAAGATGAACACCAACAACAACAACAAGAAACCGCCCACTTAAACACCACAACACAACTCGAATCTTGCTCAAGAACTTAGGTTGTAGGCTCAACAAGTGTTGAGGAGAAAGAGAACCAACACTAGAAACAAACTAAGACAACAAAACACACTCAAATCTAGACACAAATCTCAGTCAAACACAACAACACTCAGCCAAGAACAATACTCGCTTTCTTTTTCAACTCACAAGCCCAAGATTGATTTTGTTGGAACAAAATCAATGATGGCTCTGATACCAAATGATACCTTACAACCCAAGGATGACACAAAACAGCCCCCAAGAACGTCACAAAACACACTACAAACCGAGAGCTCAAGGGACCAAGTCTTGACCAAGAATGACAACACAACAATGAGAAGAAAACAAGGTGCTTGGACACCAAATCAGCCAACAATCCAAACTAAGTGAACAACAATAAGATGAACAATAAAGAACAATGACTATGCTTTAATAAGAACAACACCCCACGGCTTACAACACAAGACACAACAAACTACTACAAGATGACAATAAACGAAAGGATAGATAGCTAGACAAAGGTGGTGTAAATCCTAAGAACCAAAGAGTATATTAAACTCTAAGACCCCTAACACCTCCACACACAATCACCTAACTCTTACGACGACACAAGAGCGGAGTCCACCACTCAAGCACCAACGTTTCTCACAAACAAGCAATCACAAGGGATTCCACCCTTGAATGCTATCCTAGTTACAAGTTTGGGTTTTGTGCCACAAGAAGAGAGGACTTGGTGTTTCAAAAGTTCAAGTCTTACAGTAATAATCAACCAACCCTCAAAAGACCTATCTTGTTCAATTTATATTACATAACAAATAAGACTTAAAATGACAAAGGTGCCCCTTTAATGAAAAGGCTTCAAAGGCCGCCTCTCTAGTGTAGCAAATGGGCAAATGGGTGGCTTTGGGTGTGTCTTTGGTCCACCTCACGTCTCAACATTGACAGTCCTTGGATGATCCTTGGCAGCACTTGCACACACATTGAGCTTTGTAGTCACACTTGTATCAACGAGAGAAAAGGAATGAAACACATGATGGGTGACTTGAGCTATATCAGCAGAAAGCATTACAAATGTGAATTTTATGAACAAATCTGTCATTAAAAACTACTTACAGCCTCCAGTGTTTGTTCGACACGTTCCCTAATACATGTTAGGAAGTTAGCCCAGAAAGTTGATCTCCAAATGTGCTAGGCTCTTAAGAACTTGTCTAATTCTTAAAATCTTCTAAGCTCTTTTTGCGGCAAAACCTTTTTTCTATTGTGATTTGCATGACACCTCAAAGCAGTTAAAGGACAAGCTTAAATTGCTCAAAAGTTCTTAAAAAAGGGCAAATGATTCAGTATTATTTTGGTTATACTAGTGTCATTATAGGAACAAATCCTTATCGAAAAAGTTTGGAGCAATTGAAACACAAGACCAGTTAACTCAGGAGCTTGAACTGCTCAGGGTTCACATGTTAAGAAGTATAATATTAAAGCTTGTCAAAATATGCTAATTGAACAGGGCATTTACTAATGTGTAAGTTCAATGACTCCATAACCTTATATACAGAAAACTATTCGTACTTTTCCTTTTTCTTTTCCCTCTTTAGTCAATGTCAAAAGATCCTGCAAATGCTTTTCCGGATCCCCACTGCCTTCAAATTCCTGATTGAGCACAGAAGAAGAAAATGACAAAGCATCCAACATATATGAACAGGTAGATATTTTCAGTAGGTTATTACAAAACATCAAGAGTGAAGCCCACTTTGCATCTTGTTGGGTGCACACCCACAGTACAGAAAAGTGTTGCTGCAAAAAAAGAGTTACTTCTCATGGTTAGGCATGCCAATACATTTGAGAAGCCAACTCGCTGGAAAACAATCTCATTATTCAGAGTAAATTAGCTAATTAAGGACATATGCTAACCACCTGTTTCAGCAATGGCAAGAGCTTCCTTTGATTCTTCAAGAGAGCCACCAGTCACCTGGAAGAAAAAACTAACCAAATTATAATCTTCACAAGAACAAGTGAAAGGCAAGTTCGTAGAATGGTTGTAAGACCATAATAAATGTTATATGGGAGTGATTTATTTATTTTTTTAAGAATTATTATATGGGAGTGAATGCTGAGCCTCCAAGTTCCAACATATCCACAAGATGAGTGTTGAGAAAATAAAAATGTTGATATCGATATGCGATCATGCAAGATTAGATGATCACATTATGTAGAACAGTAGAAGGTATAGGTAGAACACATTGAGGATAAAATGAGAAAAGGTCACTTGAGATAGTTTAGTCTTGTCCTACGTCAACCTCCAGAAACAGAAGGTAATTATACCTGAGAGACCTACAATAGAATATTCCTTCTTTTAGTACACTTTTAAGTGGTGAATCGTTTGGGTTTCAACACATCAGAATTGTTAGTCAAATACAGTAAATAATACATAGACAGACACTCAATCTTGAACTCAGCTGGTGAGTTAACACTCCAACTTTGAGTATGCACGTCTCGATACCTAACCTCGTTTCCACTGTGTCAATTGAACACGCCAACATACAAAATAATCATCTGGACACCTTCAAAATCTATGTGCCATGTCCGCATTGGAGATATCCACAAGACACAGTGAAAACAAGTTGGATTGTTTGGTTGCCAACTGAGACCAAGTTGAGACGCTCAGATTTGTACTCTCAACTCGTCTCCACTATGTCGGTTACAAAAATGGAATAATGCCACTAGGCCAGAAGAATAAGAAACGACCCACATACTAAATAATACTACTAGGCCCTACCTCTAACCCCTTAGTTCTATCATATTTAGAAGTCCCGGTCGTTAGGTTATTTACCTTGTATACCACTTTGGGGAGAACACCCCATATGCATGTGGTATCCCAAAACAAGAGAGAAGAAAGTCTATGCTGAGATGACTCTCTATAAAAGACGCCCAATTTAGGTGCATAGGGTTCCTACCAGAGTTTGGTATTTTGAATCTTTAACATTACAGTAACAAGACGTTGCATAGCAAAAAGAAATGAGATGTAACATAGCATAAAGATTGAAAGAGAAACAGATGAAAGCCACTAGTACATATATCCTGACTCATGAAGAGAGCGGAAAATTAGGAAGCAAGCAAGATCTGCAAGGGTGGCCGAGCTCATCCCACAGGGCTTGCTTAGTGCGTTTTACTTTTCTTGTGTGGGTGCGGGCTATTGGACTGGACTAGGGTACCTCATGCACACCTAAAGGATTTTGTCGTGGGTTCCCTTGTCAACAAAAAAAATCACGAAGCAAGAACGTGGACGCACAGGCACAACACAAGTTTAGCCATGCCATATACAGGGAAGAGATGGTAGCTGGTCTATAATGTAAACTGGATAATAATGCTAGCACTGTTCCACCATCAACGTGTCAAAACCTAAGGACAAGAAATGATCTATAGGAGTCTGCAGCAATCATTTTGAAAAAGATAATGAAAATTTTGAGGTGCTAAACTTGGAGCTTTCATTTTTTACTAGACTCTGCACGGTTGCAGCAAATAGTACAGTTACACAAGATCGGACCACCAAGTTAGAAACTAGGAAAAAGATTTCAAAGCCAACAAGGAAACTGCAAAACTACTGTAAATGTACTTAATGAAAGTGCCAGGCCCAACACAAGCCTGCAGGAAATAAAGATAGATATTTGAAAAGATAATAACGACAAAAGGATACCTGCAGAAGGATGTAATTGTAACCAAAGCTTGCTGTAACATCTCAAGACATGTAGTTGTACGAAAATTCTGATGCTAGAGACACCTGCGTGGAAGAAAAGGGTTTAAGAAAAGCAAGTCACAAATCCAGTTGTTAAGATACTAATAAATCTTAAAACCTTTTCAGAAATTCTCTGAACATAACTCACTGCAACCATTCCAGCACTAGCAATTTGCCCTGCAGCAACCTGCAGATAAACTTAACAAACACTGAATAATGTCAAAACCTTAAAAACAGAAAACCTAGAAAGATGAAAGACACCATGAAAAATACAACTACAAGTAGTTAATGCTGGTGAAATCGGCATAAGAAAATATAATAGATATGTTCTCTTTGGGAGGGTTTATACTCAGAAACATGAATATTTTGATCTTCCTCGTCGACAATATCATTGGAATTACTAGGGCCCGTTGGGCCATGACAATTTTTTCACTTTTCTGGAAACAAAATTCACTATATGCCAAATACAACTCCAAGTTGATGTTTGGCCATGAGAATTTCAAATACAACTTGGAGTTGTATTTGGAAAAGTGAGAAACAAGAAAAAGTTGTTTTCACTTTTTTCCATCTTCCTTCTCTCACAAAAATTCAAAACAAAGTGGTTTTTGAAAAGGTCTTTAAACGACTCTTCATCTCCAGTTCCGAAAGGTTTAACGAATGGCTTTTTTCTCTGCCCACCACGCATGAAAAGACAGACTATATAGGGCCGCCCGCCCTGGTTCAAATACCATTTTATCCTACCTCGTTCACCGCCCCAGAGTTTAACCACCAAGTTCGGAATGGATTGGTGTGGTTCCTCTACGCCTAGGACACCAGAATATCGAACCATGAACAAAGAAAGGCATGAGAGAAAAGCATATTGGCTAGTGATTGTGAGGCCCCAATTCTTGACTGGAGGGGACACACCAAAGGCCTCTGCCCTTCTATCCCTTGGATAGATAGAGCGCGAATGGATATTCCACCGGTTCACACCAATGAAATAGAGCCTCCAAGGCTTATCCCACTCACCGTATCGGACCAAACTAGTCGGTCTCGGGGGGGCGCAGAGTAATACATCTCATGATGCCCTTATTGGAGAGCGCTTTGATTTAATTCGCGCAGTTAGATTAGAGATCCTGGGCCTACCTGATAATGTTAGGGGATTTTTGATTGGCGGGAGACTATATGGCTCTCAATATGCCGCAGAAAAAGTTCTATCCGTTAAGAGTACCTGAAAAATTTGTACTCCGATATCGATGAATTCCAAAACACTATTTCAGACTCTCCCCGATATGGAACAACTCCAATTATATTTATGGACAAATACAACTCCAACTCCAATTTCAACTCCAACTCCAACTTCAAAAATTTTAGTTTTCATGGCCAAACGCCAATTAAGACAAAACAATATAACATAAACACTTTTGCATCTGGAAGATCTGCAATTCATACAACAGAGGAAGGAGAATAATGACAATGGCCTTGATGTTATAGCTTCTGAAAAAGACATCCTCGGAAATTACAACAAAAGCTACCCATACAATATTGACCCTCAATCAAGACATCTTTAATACGAACCACAAGGAATCCACGACTGACCAATAGGTGTGATATCGAATTCCAAGTTACACAAGATCAGACCACCAAATTAGAAACTAGGAAAAAAGATTTCAAAGCCATCAGGAAACTGCAAAAACTACTGGAAATGCACATAGCTAAAGTGCCAAGCCCAACATTAGCCAGTAGGAAATCAAGTTAGAATTCAAAAAATTTACAAAGAAAGGTTACCTGCTGAAGGATGTAATCGCAACCAAAGCTTGTTGTAACATCTCTAGACATGTAGACTCTAGTTGTACATAAAGTCTGATGCTGGAGACACCAGCATGGAAGAAAAGAGTTTAAGAAAAGCAAGTCACAAATGTAGTTGATAAGATACTACATTTCTAAGAAAAAGAAGAATGGTTAGAAAAACTCAAATTAAAATTGATGTGCCTCCTCAACATGGCCGCATAGAAAGCTCAAGCAATGCTTTAATTGTCATCACCTTTTGCAATTGCATTGGGTGTCATTTTTTTTGCACGGATGAAAGGAAATTGTATCACAGCGATAGCAGAGCCAAATAAACCAGCCAAAACAAGTATTCAATACTTATTTTTCGAGTGAAGCTCTGGTATCATGTCAAGGACGGAAGGATTCTCCCTTACAACGTTTACCAAAATTCCAGCTGTACTTGCATCAAAAGAGAAGCCCCTATCAGCCATTTCCTTCATAAAAGTTTCCATCTCACTAAATTTGCTACACCTGAGAAATCCTTGCACAATAACTCTATAAGTTACATTGTTTGGAGGACAACCATTGTCTTCCATTTTTCTTAGCATACTTTTAGCTTCATCTAACAGTCCATGTATACAAAATCCAGTTATCATTGTATTGTATGTTCTTATGTCCAGAGGCAATCCAATGAAAGAAAGCTTCTCAAAAACAGAATGAGCTTCATCCAGTTTACCATTTTTGCACAATCCATTAATGACAACCCTGTAAAATGCAATATCTGTATTTTCTCGCTTTCTTTCCAACTTATTAAGGAGTGACATCGCTTCTTCAACAAGTCCATACCTAAAATAACCATCAAGCACAGTGGAATGAGTGCATATATTAGGTTTGGGTCCCGCAGATAGCATCTCAGCATAAACTCGTTTTGCATCACCAGTTCTTCGAACTTCAAACAGACCTTGCAAGATAGTATTGTAGGTAGCAGTATTAGGTTTATATCCCCTTTGAGAAATTTCACCAAGCAATTGCATGGCCTTGGCCACTTTCTTTTTCTTACAGTATCCATTTATTAGGAAGGTCTGGAGGGCGCGAATTTCGGCAGAGAGTTAGGGCCAGTTTGGGTCGCTAGTGTAGGGAATTACTTGGTGGGGGTTTTATTCCTGTTATGATTCCGTGTTCCGTGTTCCATGTTTTATTACGAATCTGTGTGCTTTCCTCTGCTTTCCTCTGTTTTATATTACTTATGGGTGCCGTATTTATGTTATGTATTCTGCTTCTGTGCTTTACTATGTGTTTGTGTGGTATCTCGTGCCTTGAGCCGGGGGTCTATCGGAAACAGCCTTTCTACTTCATCAGAGGTAGAGGTATGGACTGCGTACATTTTACCCCCCACATCTTACCCCCCAGACCCCACTAGGTGGGAATACACTGGGTTTGTTGTTGTTGTTGTTGTTGATCCATTTATTAGTATGTTATAGCTAATAATGTCAGGTTCAATGCACTTATCTATCATTATATCAAAAATTCTCCTTGCTCTATCCACTTGACCACGCAAACAATATCCATCCATTATCGCATTGTAGGTGATTATATTAGGCTCTACACCTTTTTCGACCATGTGTTTCATTACTTCCTCGGCATCTTCCACTTTCCCTTCTTTGCATAGTCCATCAATCACCATGGTGAAGGTATTGACATTTGGATAAATATTAAGATTCACCATCTCAGAGAACAAAGTCTTAACCTTTTCCCACTGACCAAGCTTACACAAACCATCAATTAATGAATTATATGTGACTATGTTTAGAAGAATGTTTTTCTGCTTCATCTCATTAAGAAGGTTGATAGCAGCAACTAAGTTTCCATCTTTGCAGAGGGCATCAACAACAATGTTGTACTTATATACATCAGGCTTAGTGTTTCCATGTTCCATTAGCCGGAGCAAACTTAAAGCTTTCTGAGTATGACCCCTTTTGCTGAGCCCATTCATGACAGTTCCATACATGACTTGGTCGGGCTCACAAATATTCTCTCTTGCCACTTTTTTAAACAATTCAACAGCATCTTTGAGCCTATTTTCAGCAAATAATCCCCTTATTAGGGAGGTAAAGGTGACACCACTAAATAGAATACCACTCTTCAAGTAAAAGGGTAACACCGAAAATGCACAATCAGAACGATGCATCAGGCAATAACTGTTAGTCACGATATTCAAGATGAATCCATCAATTGGGATACCTAATATCCGCATTTCTCGAAAAAGCGAAACGACTAAAGAGTAATGCTTCATAGTTAGCATAGTGTTGAATAATTTAGAGAAATCAACAACAGAATGAAGAGGATTCATTCTGACCATTCAATGGAAGAGACTAACAGCATCATCTAAACATTTGACCTCAACTTTAGCCTTTACCGAAAAGGATCTTGAACAACAAGAACGAAAGGAACAACGCACTGAAATATTTGTCGCCATCATCATCACCTAAGAGATGGACGTATATCTCTATATTGTGAAAGTGGGTTTATCTTTTGGTTGTGCCCTAATTTTGAATGCTCTGTTTTGTTTTAATTGCCTTTCTATAAACATATTTATTTCAATTTAATTGTTCTATAATGAAATAAAATTTTATTATATTCTTCCAATTATATTTACTTAAATTTATACTTCCTTCATCTCATTTTACCCATTTCAAATTCCATTATATCCTTAATATAATTAATTACTCTTTATTATTAGTATTCTTGAAAAATATTATAAAAAGGAGTAACATTAAGAGTACACCATTAAGAATATAAATGGTGGTTTGATACTCCCTCTATTCATTTTATCCATCTCAAATTGGGATGACACAGCTTTTAAGAAAACAATGATTAACAATGTAATTTTACCATTTTGCCCCTCTTAATTGTGTCTTGTTGTTAATTCCAATATTGATGGATGACTAATATCAAAACACCATTTATATTTTTAATGGTGTATTTTTAATAGTACTCCTCTTTGAAACATTTTTCAAGAATACTAATAACAAGAAGTAATCAATTATACTAAGGTGTCGTTTGGTTGAGAATGTAGTTATGCTGGGATTAGTTATGATGTGATAAATTATACTAGATTAGTTATGCTGGGATTATTTTTTATTGAGTGTTTGGTTTGTTGTTTTCAAATTAATATGCATGGTATAATTTCAAAAAATAAAGTATTTGATTATCAAAATACCCCTATCTTATTTAACTTTTTTTTTGTTTATATATATATTTGTTTTCAAGCTTTAAATATTTATTCTTAAAAATAAAACTTCCATCTTATTTAGCTTAATTTTTTTGTGTGTTCATTTTCATGTTTATATCGTGTGTATTTTAAAAATAAAACTTTCATCTTATTTAGCTTTAATTTTTTTGCATGTGTCTTCCCATGATTATACCGTGTGCGTTTAAAAAAAAAACCTACTACATCTTATTTAGTTTGAATTAAAAACCTCCAACTTAAGTTTGTTAAAGTAAAAGAAGATTTGTTGTTTATGTCACTTCATTTAAACACTTATTACTCATATAATATAGAATATTAAAATTCATTTTAATTGATATATACAATATCAAGTTTCAAGTTATTAAAAAATTATTTAATTTAAAATATGTAATTGAACAATAGAGTCGATTGTGAAACAATAATGTGTATTAAAACTAGGCAACGCCTTTGTAATTGTTAAAATATTTTATAGATTACTAGTGAATGATAATTATTATTATAAAATCTACTTACTTTAGTTAATCTTTTCATTGTGTAGTAAGAATTTTTTGTGTTATCAATTCACAAAAATAACACTTGGAAGGAAAAAGTTGATGTTGAATTCCATTTTTCGATTCTTAAAAAATTATAGTACCTACATTTTGTTGGATATATAAAAAATTATAGTACCTAGTTTTGATCCTTATTATGTATGAATCTAACATATTTTATTTTTTAATTTGTTAATTTTGCATTTTGATCCTTTATATAAGAAAATAGCGTATAAGTTTATAAAATTCACAAGCATTGGAATGAAAAAAAATGCAAAGTTTAATTAATAAGAGGCTAATTTTTTTTAATCATATATTTCCTTCGTTCCAAAATAAGATATTTTAGTCTTTTTGATTTGTCATAAATAACACATTTTAGATAATCAAGTAGATATCGATAATCTTTTTTCAATTTCAAAGCAATAATTAAAGATGATGAAAAAGATCGGAGAAATGTGTTTGTAATGGATTTGGGATATTTTTGTCATTTTATAATTTATCCCGGGATAAATTAAGGTGGGATAACTTATACCACCAAATATGTGGTATAACTTATCCCAGGACTATTATTAATCCCGAAATAAGTTATCCCAAGTATTGCCAAACCAAATGGTGTATTAAAAAGTTTATCTCGGGACTATTATTTTATCCCAGGATAACTTATCTTAGTACGTCACACCAAACGGCCCCTAAGGGTATTAATGGAAAGAAAAATTGTCTTGTCTTGATAAGTAAAATAGGACAAGTAAAATGAGACATCAAATTAGAAAATTTGGGACGGATAAAATGGGATGGAGGGAGTATTAACCATCCATCAATATTGGTACCAATCATTATTTTCTTAATAGATGTGCCATCCCAATTTGGGACGGATAAAATGGGACGAAGGGAGTATTTTTAAAACATAATTAATAAGACTAATTTAATAAAATAAATCCTTAATTAATATTTTTTTAGTGAATATACCAAGTCAACAGGGTCAACTAATATTAAACGGAGGAAGTAGCTATTGTTACTTATTAGGTAAAAGGAGCAAATATATCCTAATATTTAATGAATCTATATTAGCTTGATTAAACAAAACGTTTCTAAGATTGGTTTTTAAATTTCAAAAGTGTCTTGTGACTTTTAAAATTGGGAAAAAGACATGGAAAAGTCATTCTGCTAAACTATTACCTTCTAAATACTTATTTTTAAACTAATATCATTGTGTTGCCTCTCGGTCATAATATTTCCATGAAAAGGTCGTTATTTCCAAATTTAGTCCATTATTTCAACCCCTTTTAAATGTTCACTGCTACTTTATTTTTTAGGGTTTAGTTTTATTTTTTGGATTAGAAAATTGTCATTTTTAAAAAATAAATAGATAAATATAATAGAATTTCTTCGGAGTAGAATTTTCGACCATCTCGTCAGAATAGAATTTCCGGGAAAGAGTCCTCTGTCGATCAGATTCGTTCTCATTATTCTTCTCTCGGCTCTCTTTTTATGTTTTATAACCTCTTTCAGGTACCGAAAGTCCGGGCAATCTGCCACAGCATACGTTTCTCGGCAAACAGTATATTTTTCAGCGATCGAGTCAAGGTTTGGTATCAGCAAAAGATAAAGGCGATGACGGCAGTTCCAGCGACCAATTTCTACATCAAATTTCCAGAATCAAACAAACTTATTCAAGAACACGTACTCACTTCATCTTCTTCTCGGATCAGGTGCACTCGTTCCATCCCTTTTAGTTTATTTGGTCTTGATTTCTTAACTATTGAAGTTAGATACGTCCTGTCTCATTTGATATATATATATATATATATATATATATTTTAAACTCATCTGATTTTTGTTTGCCTATTTAGCTATTTTTAGCTGTCCCCTTTTGCTCGTCATATTTTTCTTCGTTTTCTTCTATTGTATCTATTTTAGTGATGGCTGGGGTGATAGATGTTGGATAGGGTCATGTTATAGGTTGGGGCCGGGACTGGGATAGGGTCTAGGTTTGAGTCGAGGGTTGGGGCGAAAGAGAGTAGGGTTAGGTGGGATAAGGGTGCTTCTAGGTTGAGAGTTGAGTCCTAGAACATAGGGTCGCTTCAAGGTAAATCTATAGAGCTGGTAAAGATTCTTAGAAAGAGAAGGGTTAGTATAGCGTGTGTCAGAAAGCTAAATGGGTAGGCACTAAGGCGAGAGATGTGGATGGATATAAGTTGTGGCACTCGGGTAGCGTGAGATATAGAAATGGGCTAGGCATCTTAGTAGATGAAGAACTTAAGGAGCAGGTAGTAGAGGTTAAGAGTGTTAGTGATAGGCTGATGTCTATTAAATTGTTCATTGGAAAGTCTATGGTGAATGTAATTAGTGTCTACGCCTTGCAAGTAGGTTTGGACAGGGATGAGAAGAAGGACTTTTGGGAGGTTTTAGATGAGGTGGTGAGGAGCATCCCGACCATTAAGAAGCTTTTCATGGGAGGAGATTTCGATAGGCATATTGGGTCTTTGTTGAGAGGTTATGATGATCTGCATGGCGGTATTAATTTTGGGGAGCGGGATTACAGAGGAGCTTCTCTTTTGAATTTTTCTAGGGCTTTTGGGTTGTGGATAGCGAAGTCGAGCTTTCCAAAGAAGGAGGAACACCTTATTATATTTCGTAGTTCAGTGGCCAAGTCTTAGATAGACTTTTTGCTTCTTAGGAAAGGGGATAGAGCACTATGTAAAGACTGTAAAGTCGTACCTAGCGAGAATCTTTCGGCTCAGCATAGGTTGTTGGTGATGGACTTGGCTATTAGTAAGGACAAAAAAAAGAAAAGTGTGGATGCTCAGCCCAGGATTAAGTGGGATAGCTTGACTTTGGCTAGTGCTTTGGAAATAGGGGAGAAGTTGAAGTTTAGGGGGCTTGGGAGAGTAGAAGGGGTATGGATAGTATGTGCGATACGACTGCTAATTGCATTAAAGAGACCGCTAGAGAGATGTTGGGTATCTCGAGAGGTCGATCTTAGCAAGCATCGAGGAGACTGGTGTTGGAAGAAGAGGTTAAGAGAAAAGTGAAGTCTAAGAAGGTAGCTTACGCTAAGTTGGTTGAGGGCAAAGATGAGGAGTAAAGGCGGATGAATAAGGAAGAGTATAAGGTAGCTAGAAGAAAGGCTAAGTTAGCAGTTACGACGGCTAAGATAGTAGCTTTTGAGAGTTTGTATGCGGCTTTAGAGGAAAAAGGCGGGGATAAGAAACTGTATAGACTTACCAAGGCCAGAGAGCGGAGGGCTCGTAACCTTGATCAAGTAAAGTGCATCAAAGGAGAAAATGATATAGTACTGGTTGAGAATGCCCTCATTAGGGAGAGGTGGCAGTCCTATTTTCATAAACTTTTAAACGACGAAGGGAACAAAGTTTTTGTGTTGGGAGACTTGGAAAAATCCGAGGAGTGTCGTGATGATGGTTATTATAGGCGTATCAAGGTTGAGGATGTCAATGGAGCTATTCGCAAAATGCGGTGGGGTAGGGCAACGGGTCCAGACGAGATTCCAATGAATTTTTGGAAGAGCACTAACGGGGCAGGTTTAGAATAGTTGACAAGGTTGTTTAACATTATTTTTAGGGTGGCGAAGATGCATGAAGTGTGAAGATGGAGTATGATGATTTCAGTGCATAAGAACAAGGAAGACATAAAGAGTTGTAACAACTATAGAGGTATTAAGTTGTTGAGTCATACTATGAAGGTTTGAGAATGAGTGGTAGAGTTGAGGATGACAAGGATCGGGACGATCTCTAAAAATCAGTTCGGTTTTATGCTAGGTCGCTCGATCACTGAGGCCATTCACCTTTTGAGGAGATTAGTGGAGCAGTTTCGGGAGAGGAAAGACTTGCACATGGTATTTATTGATCTTGAGAAGGCATATAACAATGTTCCTAAGGAGATTTTGTAGAGGTGCTTGGATGTTAGAAAGGTGCCCATGGCGTGCATTAGGTCGATTCAGGATATGTATGATGGGGTGAAGACTTATGTGAGGATGATAGGGGAGATTCGAAGCACTTCTCAGTTTTAATAGGGTTGGACTTGGGATCGACTCTTATTCCATTTTAATTTGCCTTAGTGATGGATATTTTGACGTGACATATTTAAGGGGAGGTACATTGGTGTATGTTATTTGCAGATAACGTGGTACTGATTGACGAGACTCAAGAAATAGTTAATGATAAGTTGGAGATTTGAAGACAGACGCTTGAGTCTAGAGGATTTCGATTAAGTAGAACCAAGACGGAGTACTTGGAGTGTAAGTTCAATGATGTATCGCAAGAGGTTGAAGTGGTTGTGAAGCTGGACTCTCAGTCCATTAGAAGAGGGAGATTTTCAAGTATCTGGGGTCTATGATTTAGGGAAATAGTGAGATTGACGAGGATGTCACACATCGTATTGGGGCAGGGTGGTTGAAATGGAGGCTCACTCCGAGAGTTTTATGTGATAAGAAGGTGCCCCGAAGCTTAAAGGTAAGTTCTACAGAGTGGTAGTTCGGCTGGCTATGTTGTATAGAGCGGAGTATTGGTCAGTTAAGAACTCCCACATTCAAAAGTTGAAGGTGACGGAGATGAAAATGTTGTGATGGATATGCGAACATACCAGGAAAGATAGGGCGAGAAATGAGATTATTCGAGAGAAGATGAGAGTTACCTCGGTGAAGGATAAGATGCGAGAAGTGGGGTTATGTTGGTTCGGGCACGTGATAAGGAGGGGCTCTGATGCTCCAGTGCGGAGGTGTGAGCCACTGGCAATAATGGTTTTAGGCAGGGTAAAAGTAGACTGAATAAATATTAGAGGGAGGTGATTAGGCATGATATGGAGCAGTTACAACTTACGGAGGACATAACCCTTGATTGGAAGATGTAGAGGACGCGGATTAGGGTAGATGGTTAGGGGGTGGGAGTGCGTCGGTAATAGTAGGGGAGTGTTCTTTTGTGTATGGAGTTTCTCGTTCGTGTTGTGGCTGTAGTATTATCTTGTGGCTAGCAGTGTTAGTTTATTTTGCATACCATACTAGTTTATATGCACTTATCTTTTGTGTTTGTTATACTGTTAGTTTATTTTGCATACCGTACTAGTTTATATGCACTTATCTTTTGTGTTTGTGATACTGTTATCGGTCCTAAGTCGAGGGGCTATCGGAAACAGTCTTTCTACTTCACCTGAGGTAGTAGCATGGCCTGCGTACACTCTACCCTTCCCAGACTCCACTATGTGGGAATACACTGGGTATGTTGTTGCTGTATATTTACTATATAGAATGTGTGTAAAAATGTGTATTTATTGTATAGAATGTGTATAAAAATGTGAATTTATTGTATAGAATATGGATAAAAACTATATAATTGTTGTATAAAATATTATTTTGTATATAATGTGCATACAAATTATATCATCATTATATAAAATATGTTATTTTATATAACAAATAAAAATACACTCTTGTTGTATTTGATTGATTAAAAACAAGAAACAACTATAATATTACAAATTTGTATTTAATTATTTTAAAAAACTATAAAATTTTATGTGATTATTTTTTGGTAGAGGTAAAAACAATACTAATAGAGTAGCTCTTTTTTTTTTTTCCTTTGCTAGAATTAAAAAATAATAGTAGAGAGCAATTATTTTTTTTTTTTTAAAAAAAAAAGAAAAACAAAGCAGCCTAAGAAGGATAAAAAAAAAGCGGAAAAACAAAAGGCCAACGAGAAATATGCATAATGGCAACAATATGAGAATCCCATTTCAAGGGCCGGTGGAATTTGTTTCTACGGAGTGATCATTATTGTCCTTTTTCCTTTAAAATCATCTAGTTGTTATGAATGTATTTACATTATAATGAATGTCTAGATCTATCAAGATCTACTTTGATAGCTATTAGGATTTGAAACATCCATTTTTACTCAGAGTAGGAGTAAATTTCTCCTATAAATAGAGGGGTTTTGTTCATTGTATTTATAATCTTATGATCTCTCATCCCTTAAGAGAAGAAATAAGAATTACTCTCTCTATTCTCTCTACTCTTCTTCTTTGTTCTTTCTTATTTTATAACACGCTATCAGAACGACGCTCTAACCAACTGGGAAATTGATCACTAGCTGCTACCGAATACTTTTGTCCACTGCGTGCTCCACCGAATGATTTTTGTCCACTGCTTACTACAAAGAGGTAAAATACAAAATTAAGGTAAGATATGCAGTTAATAAATAGTGAGAATGATGACCACTCACAAGAATAAAATATTAACAATATTAAAAGGTTGGCTCTAGTTGTATTCAAAATTTGTTTACATACTTTGGCAGCCGTCAATTTTTAAGTTTATTTATAGTGCTTTTGCATCCACTATTAAGTTTGCATGGAAACTGAAAAAAAAAATGATAGTGAGATTATCAATCTAAAGGTAATTTCAATGTTTGTAATTTCTTGTATTATTTGTGTATTGCGATAAGAAGTAAATTTGTTGCAAATCGTTTTTTTGTTGTTGGTGCTCTCGTGCCACTGACAGCAACTTAAGCCTTAAAAATATGATAGAAAATAGTGTCACATGGCTACTTTGTGATTGACTAGAAATTATAAAAAGAAAAATATATGAACCCACACAATGGTTTGATAATGATACCTGCAGTATGAAAATACCTTTTACCAAAGTTGGTTTCAAGCATTTAAAAGTATAACCCAGCTTGTGGTATAATATCAGTGTTGTGTGGTTTATCGTTGTGTGACAAATATCGTTGTGTGGTTTCAAGGATTGTATACATGAGCACTTTTCCAGATATATTCCTTTGTTGTGAATTGTGATTGATACAACTCGAAAGCACATGACAATGTGTTATTTTCACGGGTTGTATAAATTAAGAATCTCTCTATCAATGATATAATTATTGTTAGATTTGAGAAAAAATAATTGGTTTGGAACCATTTATGTTTAAAATTTATTCCTCAAGAACAATATTATCAAAAGAGATAATAATATGTTGGGTTTAAGTCCCATCGATTTATGCCTAAGACGCCTTTATATGGATAAGACGTTGAGTTTGAATCTCAATGCACCATATTGATATATTATGATGGTTAAGACAAAATAATGGATATTTGATGAAAAGTCATGAAATTCGACCCATTGAATATGCTCCATTCCATGAAGTGAATTGTGGTAGCAATATATGATAAGTCTGAAATATGACAACTTACTTCATTCTTGAGGTGTTTATGGTAGCAGTGCATAATATGTCTGAAAGAAGACAAGTGATTGAATGCACGAATATACACGTGGAGGGACAATATGATAATGATCATCAAAAGTGATGATATTTTCACACACTTATATGATTATAAGATATGCTAGAGAAAAATTCTCTACATTATATGTATGCTTCAATTTGTTTCTGAAGTAGCAAAATCTTGAAAGAGGTTATAAGCTATCATAATTTGATAGACTTAAGGCACGATTACATTCCATTCCTAGGGAATGAGAAACTTATTAATGCAAACGTGCACTTGATCACAACTCACCTCCGAAAGAGGTTGAATAATTTTGAAATCTACTTCTGAAGTAGTAAATTTGAAATTTATTCATGTAATAGTAAATCTGAATTTACTAAAGAAAAAGTACATGTCATGGTAAACTTGGAGTTTACTAGAATAAAAGTTCATAAATTGATATGAACGATTATGACATCTCGAAGATGTGCATGTATTGAAGAACTAGAAGATTCTTCAAGAATTATTTATGTCGTTTGTTCTCATGACAAGTTGGTTGGACCAACTAATATTGGGATTGGATCCCTTCAAATCTGAAAATTACAAAAAGTGAATAAGGGCCCGTTCACCTAGCATGTGATATGTTGAAAAGATGCATCAATAAGATGATCACATGTGCATTCATGGTCAACCTACGTTTGACATTCTTAAAGTTACTTGTTCAATATAAATTAAGAATAATTTTCAGATTGTGTAATCAAGATAATTCATCTTGATGATGATGGTTTAGCATTGAATGTCTTTGATAAATATCTAAACCATTGTTAATGAGAACAAAACTTAATGTATTGGTCTGAAATATGATATATTGCAATAGCATTTGTATGGATTAGACCAATAAATTATGATTATTTCTTCCCTCTTAATTGGTTCAAGGTCGGGAACCAATTATTTCATCTAATAATTTTGATGTGCGGTATACGATTAATGAATATACCGTAATGCTGGATTCCTCAAAGAAGTAGAGGATGTATGTTAGTTTTCCTAACATAAGGGGGAGATTATAAGCGCTATGACATATGTTAGGAATTATCACCATATCCTCATCCAAAAGATAATTCAAATCAAATGCTGAAAGCATCTCATATTAAACGCAAGTGCTCTTATTTTGTGTTCCTAAAGGATAAAGTCTATGCATGCGTGAAACGTGGTAGACTGATCGATTCCAAATGAAATAATCCTTGAAAAATAAAGAGCAAATAATCATAAAAAAAAAGACAATGAGCTCTTGAAGAGCCTACGACATAACACTTCATGAAACCTTATGAGAGGTTCATGTACCTGAAAATAATGAAGTGATGAGATCTCAAAATATTATGTCGCATTGTGAACCGATACTAAATGATATATCATCAATATCTTTGACACAATATTGTGAAAGATTACGAGGATCTTAATTCTACGTTAATTTAAGCATGCTGACGTAGAAACATTTATCAACTGACATGAAAAGATGCATCTTGGTAAGTGAAAACTTATTTGATTTGCAGTCTAGACACTTGAAGATGTCACACATAAAATATTGAATATTTTCACTTTGACAAAATTTGTATGAAAACTTCCATAAGGATTCAAAATATAAAAGTTTCTGGGAAACTTATTGATAATCCTTATATTGTATAAGCTTATAGCTTGAAAATTATTGAAACTCTTGAAGAGTTTTCAAAAGCAATAAGATTATTTGCTGAAATGAGAAATGTACCAATTTGGATTGGTTATGAAGTACCATATCTTAGTACAATTGATGTACTCATGTATTTTATAAAAAACTACAAGACCCAATATAGCCTTTCCCTCAATTTGTTAGCAAGGTATATTTCTAATCCTATTAGGAGACATCGAAATGGGATAAGATACATGAGTTTATTTTATTCTAAATATTGCAGTCCCGATCTTACTGGTCATGCTGATGTTGGGTACTCATCTAACCCGCATAAATCTCAGTCTCAAACATACAATGTGTTATATGTGGGGATACTACCATATCTTGGAGATATACAAGACAGTCTATCGTAGTCATTTCATCGAATCATGCTGAGATAATAGCTATTCATGAAGCAAGCCGAGAATGTGTATGGTTGAGGTCCATGATACATCTCATTCGAGAAAAATGTGGTGTGAAATATGACAATCTACCCACAATTTTATACAGAGATAATTCAGCATACATAGCACATCTTAAGGGAGGATTCATAAATGGAGATATAACGAAGCACATTTTGCCAAAACTTTTCTACATACATGAGCTACAAAAGAACGATGATATTAACGTGCAACAGATTCGTTCAACTGACAATGTGACTGATTTATTCATCAAGTCTTCTCCAATTACAACTTTTAAGAAGATGGTGCACAAAATCGGGATGCAAAGGTTCAAGGATGTTCTCATTAGGGGGAGTTAATACGCGTTGTACTCTTTTTTCCTTACGAGGTTTTGTCCCACTGGATTTTCCTTGTAAGGTTTTTAATAAGACAGACGAAATGCGTATTATTAGAGATGTGTACTCTTTTTCCTTCACTAGATTTTTTTCCTACTGGATTTTTTCTAGTAAGGTTTTAACGAGGCACATTATCTACCAATTAGACATTCAAGGGGGAGTGTTATAAATGTATTTACATTATAGTGAATGTCTAGATCTATCAAGATCTACTTTGATATCTATTAGGATTTGAAGCATCCATCATTTACTCAGACTGGGAGTAAATTTCTCCTATAAATAGAGGGGTTTTGTTCATTGTATTTACAATCTTATGATCTCTCATCCCTTAAGAGAGGAAATAAGAATTACTCTCTCTATTCTCTCTACTCTTCTTCTTTGTTCTTTCTTGTTTTATAACACTAATTGATTTTTTTATCCTTGAGACCCAGCCAAATAGAAAAAAGTTAATATCTATTTTATTCGGTCATAAAATGAATTTAGTTGCAGATTGAGTTAATATGATAATGATACGGTGTACTCCATCCATTTCGTATTAGTTGGTCTTCTTTCTAAAAAAAATTGTTTTAATTTAGTTGTCCAAGTTCTAAAATAAAAAGTATTTTATTCGTATGTTTCTCATTTTACACTTAATAGGAATAATAAATACATCCTCAATTTTCAAAATTATTGAATGATGCATAAATGATCTTAATTCTCAAAATCAAAATTAAATGATTATTACTAGTTACAATTATAAATGCTTAATATTCTAAACGTAATGCATGAGATAGAGTAATATGTATCAAATTTTAATGTTAATCATTGCATTGATTATTGGACTTTAAAAGGCATATAAGGGTAAATATGTAAAATCTATCTCTATTTATTGATTTGTTAATGGGTGTACCAAATCCACATGGGCCAACTAATTTGAAATGGAGGAAGTATTAAGTTTAGAAATATACAGTATATTTTAGTTGCAATAATACGCGTATCTAAAATTTTATAATTTTGGGTGCACTACCGACTTAATATGATGTTGCTAGCGATAATAATTACACTTGTGAATTTTGTCAGTCCGTAGTATTTTATGACTTATTACATGTACATTATTTAAAGAGATAAACTTTGTTTAATTTACTTTTATTTTCTCATTAGATGAAATTTAGCTTTTGAGACCTTGCAGTGCATTGGCGAGGCAATTCATCCTATCTTCAAAGGCGAGGGCAAAATTTCAACTAAAGAGGTTCAATATATATATATATATATAATTTTAATCATGTACAAATAGTATATTTTCTATCGAAGAGGTTCAGATAGACCCCTATATGGCTCATGGTCAAGGCTATTTGAGATTTTTTGCTTATATGACTTTTTTTCAGTACTTCCATGTTAGGATTAGTTACTAGTTCGAATTTGATACAAATTTATATTTTTTGGGAATTGGTTGGTCTGTGTTCCTATCTATTAATAGGATTTTGATTTACACGACCTGTTACGGCAAATGCTTGTCAAAAAGCCTTTGTAATTGATCGTGTTGAGAATTTTGGTTTATTATTAGGAATTTTAGTTTTTTATTGGATAACGGGGAGTTTCGAATTTAGGAATTTATTCAAAATATTCAATAACTTGATTTATAATAATGAGTTCAATTTTTTATTCGTTACTTTATGCGTTGTTCTCTTATTTGTCGGTGCAGTTGCTAAATCCGCTCGGCAAAGGCTAGCTCCGCCCCTATCTATCTTCCACGTGTCCATGTTGAGAAGATATCTTCAGGATAAGTCTCACATGATTTACTTAGATAAGAATTTAGCTTTTAAAGAGAAGTCTATCGCTATTTTAGATAGACAGATTCGGAAGTTGAGGTTAAAAATTATTCCGTCATTGAAAATTCAGTAGAGGCATTATCCAATCGAGGAAGCAACTTGGATGATCGAGTTAAATTTGCGGACCTTCGGTTTGGATCCCAAAATTTAACTCATTTAGTTCAATTCATGATTCTGTTTATATTAGTTGCAACAAGAGGCATATCTAGAATTTTAAAATTATGAGTGTGCTTTTGACTTAATATGATGTTGATATATTGCGCTTATTATGAATTTTAATCCTTAGTATTTTATGACCTACCATTTGCAATTTTTCGAAGAGATAAACTTTGTCTAGTTAAATTTTTCATTTCTTGGTTTTATATTTCATTCTACCTCAAATATTAGATAGATAGTTGAAATAGGTCAATTTGCCACTAATTGCAATCATCTATTTAAAGTTTTGGTTAAATAAATTAAGAAAATTGTAATTATTTAATGAATCATGTAGTATTCTTTTAGTTGATATTTTAGTTAATGAATGAGATTTTCTATGATAATTTGTAGTTGAATTGAACTTCAGAGATTATTGGCAAGTCAAAGCAAAATAGAATTGAGTTTATATTTCTTTTAATTGTATTGATTCTTTTTTTTTTCTTTTTGGAAAAAATAATGTGTGTCATCTAATAATTGGTCCATTTAACATATTTATAGGAAGTGTGTTCCACTCACTTGGCCTTATGTATATAAGTGTTAAAAGACACTTTTGCTATCTTACAAAATCTATCAAGTTTAAGGAGCTATATAGTTATCAAGCCAATTTTAAATTGGAGAAAAACATAAATAACACTTGAATGAAATTATTGACACGAAAATGGTCATTGAATTTTAATTTTATTTGCTAATAGCTTTATACAATGCTGATATAAATTTGATAAATATATGTATTTTATTCAACAAATATACAGTTTCTATATGTATCTTATACATTATACAACAATGATACAATTTCTATACACATCATAATAAAATTGCATATTTTATATAACCATGATACACGTTTTACCTATAAATTTGTTGCTCTATTTTTTTTTACGAACTATATCGATATATAAATTATATCAATATGATATATGAACTGTATCTGAATTACCTGAAACAAAATTATCCAAATTATGAAATGATCATAATATGAAATTTGTTTGGACCGACTAACCATAAATGTTCAATGGCCCAAACATAGGCCAATTGTTTTGAAAAAAGGCCACTCATGTTCTTTTCTCTTATAAATTAAACTCTTTAGTGCACAAATAATTCAACTAAAATATCTAATAGTATTCATGAACCATCTTAACTTTGTTTTCCGGCAAATTAAGACAAAAAATGAAACAAATGAAGTTGTATATGACCCATCATGTACTGCCTTCAGAATAATTTCAATCGTAAAATTTAGCTCATACATGTAACGCTCCATAATTTTTGATGTTCCTTATTGTGCCTTAAAAGCTAAGAAAATGAGTTATTTGGGGTATTGAACCTTTGAGAATATTGTTAAATTGAACCAGGAGACATTAGGAAGTAAAGTACGTGATAAAATTCTATTTTTTGAATTCTGAAATAGTGTACTATTGAGTTATCCCCGTGATATGGAGCAAGGGGACAAGAAAATCAAATTTTGGTTCAAAATAATGGAGTCCGTGATACCTCTATGTCAGAAAGTTGGACCTCCACGATTTCAAAGTGTCATGGAGGCCAACCTCCCGGATTTCGAGGCGGCATGAAGGTGTTGTTTTCAGCACCTCCTCTTATTTTCATATGCATTTTTTAGGGTCTTTTGATCTTTTTCTTGATTAACCCCCTCCCTCCCCCACCATATTAAACAACCCCATATCTCTAAATACGATTTTCATGATTCAAAAATACATTCTACTCTTTTCCATTACTCATAAAAGCAAAAAAAAACTAGGGTTCAAGACTCAAATCTCAAACGTTCTTGAAAGCTCTTTCCACCAAGAAGTATGTAGAACCACCCTACTTCTATTGGATTTGAAAGTATGTCTTCCTAAACGCTTAAAACCACCCTATTTTACTTCAAACATAAAAAGTATTAAAAAAGCCAAAAATAAAAAATAGGTAACTACCTACTTTTGACTTTTAATTTTTAACTTATAAGTCTCTAAAAAAAGGTTAATCCAAACACCCTATATGTCTTTTTTTCATGTATTTACATTTTAGAATTCGAATGAACACCCTTCCAACCTCCTAGATCCGCCCCATCACCATGCAATATATTTCTTCCATTCATTTTTACTTGTTACATTATGCTTTAGAAAAGACAATTTAAGTTATCTTCAGATTCAATATTTAAATTTTAGATGCTCAGAAGACTACAAAAAATATTATTCTTTTTACTCATCTTTATTTTTCTATAAAAGACACTTGGAAAGAACAATGAGCCCAAAACTCTAGTTAATTACGCATAAAAGAAGACAACCAACTATGATAAATGAAAACTAAACTAAATTCCAATAAATCACCACATTTTTTTGTACAACACCAGATGACTGTCATTTTCTATTTATATCAAGTCGTATTCGAACTAACAAACATACATCTATTGGCACCAAATCAAAGGAAATTAACAAACATTTCACCTCTTACATGATTTATAGACATAATCTCTGTTTAAGCTAATATATTAAACCTAATCTCTGTCTAAGTTGCCTCCTCTGTCCTCCAAATGTGAGTCCAAAGCCAAATTTGTAGTCTTTCTTTTTGTGATCGACCTGAACAAGCAATAAGGATTAAGGAACAAAGTTAGGACACCAATAATACATAAATATGATCTTAAATTTGACACCAAATTATAAGTTTGACCTTAAACTTTGACAGTATACAAATATGACCTTTAACTATTCAAAACTGCACAAATATGACCTCCGATCTTATGTGGCAAAACGCGTGTTCAACACACAAAACTGGGTGCGTTCAGCTTAAATCTAAGGGCATAATACATAACTATGACCCTAAACTTAACACCAAATTATAACTTTGACCTTAAACTTTGACAGTGCACAAATATGACCTTTAACTATTCAAAACTGCACAAATATGACCTTTAAATGACTTTTCACTATTATTTTTTCATTATTTTTGGCTCAAAGATGAAAATAACATCTAATTTTTTTTTCATTGCGGAAAAAAAACAATATTAAAGATTTATTAATTAGGTGGGTCAGCCTCATACGAAAAAATCGCGCGGATATGTATATATATTATAAAACATAGGGCGAATTTAAGTTATATAATATATCTAAATATAATTTATTTAAATATTAAATTAAATATGAAACTATAATAATAATAAAAAATTATAGTTTTAATAAGACGCTATTAAATTAACCTTATTAAGGATAGTAGTAGTAGTATATTAAATTAACGTTATCAAATTAACGTTATTAAAATGTTATTAAATTAACGTTATTAAAACGTTATTAAATTAACGCAGGGGCGGACCTACGTGGTTGCCATGGGGTTCACCCGAACCCCTCGGTAAAAAAATTACGTGGTATATATAAGGGAGAAAATCTATATTTATGTATGTATATTAATGTTGAACCACATGAAACAAGACACTTAGATAGCCCAGTGGTGTTAATTGCTCTTCTTGGGCGCTTCCTTCAGCCTACTGCGCGGATTCGATCCCTGCTAGTGGTTGTTCTTTTTTTTTAATAATAAAAAAAAAAACTAGGTGTTGCTGCTATAGAAATAAATAAATAAATAAATAAATAAATAATAATAATAATAATAATAATAAAAACGATGTCGTTTTAACACAAAAAGCAAAACTTTGACAGTGCATAAATATGATCTTTAACTATTCAAAACTGGATTATGATATTACCCCCTTTGTGCATCTTTACTTGTAGAGTATATTAATAATAGGTATCCAACAATACTTGTCCAGTTTGAAACCAATGAAAAATTTACCATTTTGTGTCCATTTTATCCTTGATATTAATACCATGTATTTTTCAACGCATTAAATTATTATATTCAAAGGGTGATATAGTATGGAGCGGCAGTTCGTCCGGCCATGCTGTATGGAGCGGAGTGTTGGCCAGTTAAGCACGTTTACATCCAAAAATTAAAGGTGGCAGAAATGAAAATGTTGCGTTGGATGTGTGAGCGTACTAAAGGGGACAGAGTTAGGAATGAGAATATCTGGGATAAGGTGGGAGTGGCTTCGGTGGAGGAAAAGATGCGGGAAGGAAGATTGAGATGGTTTGGGCATGTGATGAGGAGGGGCGCGGATGCCCCGGTTCGGAGGTGTGAGAGACTAGCGTTGGATGACTCAAGAGGAGAAGAGTTAGGCTGAAGAAATACTGGAGGGAGGTGATTAGACATGACATGCAACAGCTTCAGCTTACTGAGGACATGACCCTAGATAGGAAGGCGTTGAGGTCGAGGATAGGGTAGAAGGTTAGTGTTAGTGTGTGGGTTGTAGCTCGCAATCAGGAGAATTCTTGTGTAGCCGAATTTAGTAATCATAGGTCAGTATACATAAGTGTCTTTGGGATGTGAGTATATGTCACTACTAGGTGGGTGTCCTATTTTCTATAGATTAGTTCCTATTTTTCTTATTCCGTGTTGCTCTTATTTCCCATATTTCATATTCTTGTGATTTTATTCTATGATTTCCTATTCTTTATTTCGGTTATGTCATCCATCCCCTTGTTTATTATCCTTATCTTGAGCCGGGGGTCTATCCAAAACAACCTCTCTACTTCTTCGTAGGTAGCGGTATAGACTGCGTACATCTTACCCTCCCCAGACCCCACGCTGTGGGAATACACTGAGTTTGTTGTTGTTGCTGTAAAGGGTAATATAGTAAAATTACACCTATTATTTATTGTTTCTTAAGGTATGTGTCAGTGTTCAGAGATGCAACCACATCATCGCATTATGCGCTGATGCGATGCGATGCGGGCTCCCAGTGAGTCGCATCTTTGGTGCGGTTCAATCTGAGAATTGCAGGTGCATCAAGCCCTGTTGCGTGATGCGATGCGTTTGGATATTTTTATTTTTGGGCAATTTTTAAATTAAAAAACGGGTTGGAAGTGAATTTTTTTTAATGGGCAATTTTTAAATTTAAAAAAAACTCGAAAGCACCTCAATGACTTGGTGTTCATAAAGTACAATAGAACTTTGAGGCATCGTTATAACGTTTGCAATGGATTTGATCCAGTTAGCTCGGACAACATTGCCAATGAATGTTGAAAATGAGAATGTTGAAGATGAATCAGTTTTTGATGGAGATATTAATTTCACTTGGGGTGTTGTTGCTGAGGCAAGTGGGGTTGAAGAGCGTCGTTATGATTTAAGGGGTAGTACTTCAAGCTCATACGATAAGGGAAAAGAAGCTGCTACTTCAACAGGAGATGAGGAAGTTGAAGATGATGAGCATTATGTTGTAACTCAAGGAATAGAAGAATTGGACAATCTTAATGAACTAGAAGAGCTTTAGATTGAACCATTATTAATTTAGATTTGATTTTTCTTCCCTTTTTTTTGGTTTGTTTTGCTTTGTTGAACTGATTTGTTGGTGTTTCATTAGAATTTTTGCTTAAATATCTTGTTTTTATTGTTGATTATATAGTTGTTGTGGTCTTTTCAGTTAAAACTTACTGTTTGAATGCTCTATAGGTATTTTTTTAATTAAATTGCACTTCACTTCAATAATGCGGTCGCATCGCATCACGCATCGCATAATGCGTGATGCAGAGCCTTGTCGCTTTTTTCCTCATCACGCTTACCTGAACAATGGTATGTGCCAAGTCAATAGTGAACAAGTAAAGATGGACGGAGGGAGTAACATTGTTCTACCATCAAGGAGTCAAAACCTAAGGGCAAGAAATGTTCTATTAGAGTCTGCATGCAATCATTAAATTGGAGCTTTCATTTTTTACTAGACTCTGCACAATGGTAGCAAATAGTACAGTTCACAGGATCAGATCACCAGGTTAAAACTAGGAAAGAGCTACATCCTCTCAAAGCCAATGGGAAACCGCAAAACTGCTGGAAGTGCACTGAAGTCAAAGTCCCAAGATCAACACTAGCCTGTAGGAAATCAAGTTAGATTTTTGGAAAGCAACAAAAGGTTACCTGCCGAAGGGTGTAAACATAACCAAAGTTTGCTGTAACATCTCTAGACATATAGTTGTACATAAAGTGTGATGTAAGATACACCTGCATGGATGAAAAGAGTTTAAGAAAGCAAGTCACAAATGCAATTGTTAAGTTTACTAGTGATTCTTGAAACCTTTTCAGAGATTTTCTGAACATAACTCAGTGCAACCCTTCCAGTACTAGCAACTAGTAGTTAATGCTGGTGAAACGGCAAAAGAAAATATAAGAGATATGTTCTCTTTGGGAGGGTTTATACACAGAAATATGAATATTTTGATGTTCCTGTTCAACAATATAAACCCTTTTGCATCTGGAAGATGGAGTTCTAAGACTTTTAAGCTTGACAAATGTCTGTATTGTCAGCTGAAAATTCATAAAGTTGAAACGCACTTTATTACACTACTAAAGAAGAGTTACATTAACAACGGATCACAGCTGACATTCAAATGCTCATACCAAAAACTAACATAGAAGAAATTAGATGTATTTTACCCCATCTGTTATATCCTGTAGACAACTAATATCCTTAATGACAACTATGACGAAGCTACACGCGGATGCATAATCATGGAAAGCTCAACTAAGTCATCACATTAACTAACGTTACCAGCATTATAACATAGTTCTGAAGTATATGATAAGACATGGGTCTCTTTTCCCCCAAATTCGCAAAATAATAAGCAGAGTTTACACTTAAAAGTTGAAATCAATATTCTTACACAAGTTAGAAATTACAGTAGAGAATTTCAAACAGAAATACGTCTTCAAAACAAATTTCTCCCCTCCATGTTCTAAGTTAGTTGACAACAACAATATGGTGTACAACCCTTTTCGTATAGCGACGATGACAATTCATATACCCTATCAATTTTGAAAGTTCTATTTCAACAAAGCATCTGGTCCTCTCGGATCGTATATAAACCTCAAAAAACATATTTATAACTATTCTAAATATGGTGTTGACCATTCATCTATAGTATCCCATTGTCAATGTTGACTACAAGTTCTATTTCAACTTCAGGAAAATCATAAACATTCATACTATATGCTTCAGGGACGGAAGAATGTGGTTGAACTTGTCAACTCTCGTGTTCCAATTATGGTTGATTTTACCAAGACTCAAAAACTATCAAAAAGATTATTTCCGCAGCAATTTCTAAGTTGCAGGAAGTTGTTATTTGTACTCAAATAGATTTTTAAAAAATGCTAATAAATGAAAAATAATTAGCCGGAGGTCTATCGAAAACAACCTCTCTACTTCTTTGAAGGTAGCGGTATGGACTGCGTACATTTTACCCTCCCCAGACCTCACTTGGTGGGAATACACTGGGTTTGTTGTTGTTGTTGTTGTTGTTGATGTTGTACATGAAAAATAAAAGAATAGCACTTAAATTTGAGGAAGCAGAATAGATGTCTTTCATTGAAGTAGTTATGGAGGTTTCACTAGAAAGGACCAATCTCTCTAGGCCAAGGTGATTAAGGATAAATATGGTATGGAGGGGTCTTGGATGACTAACAAACTAACAAGTCTCATGGATCCAGTGACAGAAGATCCCTAAGGAACTTATGGCCTTGTTACTTTAACAAGTTGAGTTTCTCTCTAAAAGATGGTAGGAAGATCAAATTTAGGGAAGACAGCTACTGGCAACATAAACAGAACTTCCCTGATATGAATTTGACTTGTGTTATAACATGAAGCAATGGTGCAGGAGCTATGGTCTACACAGGGCTGGAACATAACCTTTAGAAGAGCTTTACATGACCGGGAATCACCTCGAATCACAGAATTCTTCAATACTCTATAGATACTAGATGTTTTAGTCTACAGATTTTACTCAGTCCATGTTATATGCTTGGTCATGCGTCCCTAGTGTCTACAGATTTTCATGTATCTTTAGTATTTACAGACTTTCATGCACATTCAGTATTTACAGATTCTCTATATTTTTAATATCTACAGATTCTATGTTCTCCATTTAGTACTCCATGTTTTACATGCATATTCAGTTAATTATTATTCATATTCATAAAACCATGTATATCAACTTACCTCATTTAGCATACCAGTACATTCAAAGTACTGATCGCATACCTCTCTTTTGAGCTATGATGTATTATATCATAGGTGCTGATGCTCAGTTCCCGAACCGTGCTTAGACTTCACATCTCAGGTTATCAACAATACAGTAGCAGTGGTGAGTCCTCATCATCCGAGGACAGACTATTTATTTTTTGTCTCAGCTTAGTAGTTAGTTAGGGCCTGTCCCATCAACTCGTATACAATATTAAATTTTAGAGGCTTTTCAAATACCACAGTCAGTTAGTTATTTAGTTTATTAGTATTTTTATCAGATTCAGACAGTTGTTTTCCATCTAGAATTATATTTCAGTATTAATTCAGTTATTAAAACCTTATGGCATGTTAGTGTTCTTCCACATTTATGATCATGTTATCCAGTACTCACGGCAGGTACCAGCTCATGGGTTAGCTTGTGGTCCCTCAGGACTGTAAGCACCGTGTGATGCCCAGGGTGTACTCTCAGGGCATTACAAACTTGGTATTAGAGCATAAGGTTTTAAAATATCCTAAGAAGTCTGAAAGTTGCGTCGAGTAGAGTGTTGTGCATGGGTGTGTAGCGCACCACACTTATGGACGAGAGGCTACAAGGCGTTTAGGAAAAAGTTTCCCTTTTTTCAGTATTCATGTCATGCGAGTGAGCAGGATCTCAAGTTAAACTACCTATCTAATCAGTTTCTTTCTTCTATTTATAGAACATTCCTCCCAAGAAGAACAGAAGAAGAACAGGAAACCAGCCAGCCCCTCAGTTCATCCAGGCAGATCCTCTGGACGAGCATGTCTTTCACGCAGAATTCAAAGCTACGTTCACCACTCTAGAAAACCCCGTTGCAGCTCAGAATGAATGTCCAGATGCTATTCCAGCCAACCCAGTGGCCAATACTGCTGCAACCAAAATTCGGGACTTTATCCAAATGAATCCACCTTCTTTCACGGGATCTAAGTTTGAAGAGGATCTACAGGAATTCTTAGATATGGTTCAAAAGGTAACAGATGCTATAGGGGTGACATCTAGTCAGAGTGTTGAGTTGGATACATATCAGTTGCAGGATGTAGCCCATACTTGGTTTAAGTAGCAGAAAGTTAATGGGGGTGTTGATGCAGGGCCTGTAGAATGGGAAGAGTTTGCCATAACTTTCTTTGACAGATTCTTCCCATTGGAGTTGAGGGAGGCCAAAGTGTTAGAATTTATTAACTTGAGGTAGGGTAGCATGAGCGTGCCAGTTAGCTAGATATGCTCCTCATGTGGTAGCTGATAGTAGGTCCAAGATGAGTAAGTTTGTGTCGGGCGTACTGATAGTGTGGTCAAGGAGTGTAGGACCGCGATGCTGATTAGGGAGATGGACTTATCTAGGATGATGGTCCATGCTTAATAAATAGAAAAGCAGAAGATCAAAGAGAGAGAGAGGGAATAAGAGAGCTAGGATGGGTAGTTTTAACTTCAGTCAGCCAAGGCCAGAGGGTGGTAATCGTCCTCAGTTTCATCAGAGGTCTTCAGCCCTAGTGTCATTCTCAGCCAGTGCTCCAGTACTTAAATTCAGAAATGAAAATAGGGATAGGGAACCAGGATCTAAGTCCCAGGTCTGTCTTAGTAGTGCTCGTACAAATCCTCTATGTCAAAAATATGGCAGACACCATCAGGGTAAGTGTAGAGGGGGTAGTGATGTGTGCTTCGAGTGTGGCAAGCCAGGACATCGGATTCGGGAGTGTCGGGTAGTTGCTCATAAAGTTAGGGATTTGTGCCAACAGGGCTAGTCCCATTAGTCGTCGGTTCCATTCAGTCGCCCAACTCAGCAGGGTGCTGCTTTCAGTGCTTCTAGTGGTCAGCGTCTGAATAGGTTATATGCTCTTCAGTCCCATCAAGATTAGGAAAATTCTCCTAACATAGTTACTGGTACGTTGCAAGTCTTTCACTTACATGCTTATGCTTTACTAGACGAGCTTCTCTTTCTTTTGTAACTCCATATGCAGCCGTCGATTTTGGGGTTAGTCCCAAAACTCTAGCAGAGCCCTTTTTAGTGTCTACCCAAATAGCTGTTTCCATTGCAGCTAGACAAATATACAGGAACTGTCCGATCACAATATATCAGAAAGTTACCTCAGTTGATCTTGAGGAGTTAGAGATGACGGATTTTAACGTCATTCTCATCATGGATTGGCTCCACTCATGCTATGCCTCAGTTGATTGTAGAAACAAAATAGTTCATTTTCAATTTCCAAACGAACCAGTCCTTGAATAGAGGGGTAATACTACAACTCTTAGGGGTAAGTTGATTTCATACCTTAGAGCGAGAAAGATGATATCCAAGGGATGTGTCTACCATCTTGTGCGAGTCAAAGACTCTGGCTCAAAAACTTCAACTCTTGAGTCAGTTCCAGTAATAAATGAATTCTCATCTTGGAAAAGGCCAGAAATACCCTTTAAGTATTGAAATTGATTCAATAATACCCTTCGTTTACCTATTGGGCCAAAAATGCCCCTCCATCCACCTTTATGGCTCAAATATGCCTTTATAACTAACAAACCTTTTTTTAAAAGCATAACTAAAATTTCATTAAATGCGTGGCATCTTTCTATTGGTTGTAAATTAGATTAATTAAAATATTAAACTAAATTCAGATCCAACTAAACTAATCGACCCAAACCATTAAAACCGCCCAAGGATATTTTGAAACTTAAACCAAATTTCATCAATCAAACCGCTGAAAAGAATTTTGAAACTAATTTTACACAAAATCTATCAAGAAGCCTAAACCTTATTTGACTGGTTTTCTAAGCCAGAAGATACAACTTACACGTATGGAAGTTGTTAAAAGCCTATATGTTATAAACCAAACAGGAGAGCCCAACCCAAAAGAATAGTCTAATAGGTGGGAGAACTCATTTGGCTTATAATCGTCTTAGCATTTCTCTATTTTTCCAATGTGGGATAATTTGTTTATAACAATCGCTTCCGCTTGAGAACCAACGACCTCGTTGGTCACGGTGGCACCCCTCTTAGGTCCAGGCCACCACTTTGAGTCGCGGCTCCATGCATGAATCGATCCTCATTGGTCATGGCTACGCCCACTTGGTCACAGCTGGCACCCCTCTTGGGTCTAAACCACCACTCCTGGCATGCAGGCTATCACCTCGAGTCACGACCCAATGCGTGGGACTTTCAACGAGAGCACCAATGTTATAAACCAAATGGGTGAGCCCAACCCAAAAGACTAGTTTAATAGGTGGGAGAACCCTTTTGGCTTATAATCCCCTTAGTATTTCTCTATTTTTCCAATATGGGACAATTGGTTCATAATACTATAATTAACATCTTGAATGAAGTTACTCTAATTTTTTTTTCAGGCTAAAACTAATCAGGAGCCTATTTTAGTTTCTTTACGTTTTAGGTAGCTACAAAAAAATAACTAGTTTTATTATTTTCTGTCCCAAAAGCACCATCAGAAGGAAGTATCTATATACCAGAAGGAACTTGTAGACACTACTCTGATGTATGTGGAGAAAATAGCTCAATTAGAACAACAACTTAAAGCTGAGCATAGGGTGATTCTTTTTCATAGGATTGGTATTGCTATGAAACTTTCAAAAATTGTCCAAAGTACTATTGAAATTACGAAAATGTAAATATGAGTGTGTTCATGATGATCTCTATGCCCTGCTTTCTTTATTTCGTTTATATATCAGGTGTTTTCTATATCTCTTGGTGCTTTTGGTACAATATCACATATTTTTTGTGATACAATGTCAACCTTCTTAGTTTACTTTAAAAACATTATTCGGTCCATAGATTTGGATATAAAGAAACACTTCAAAATCCTCTTTGTTGGCTGCGTTAGTTCCGAAAGAAAATCACATGAATAATATGCCTAAAGTAATCAAAGAGATTGAATTATCCTCTTGACTAGTTCCTTTGCATTCTGCTATCCATTTACCTGCGTATTCACTCATGATTTCGCTACACTAAAAAACATGCAATACTGCAATGTGCCTTTAAATATGACATCTCTATTTTTTTTTGAAGTAATTTCATTAAAGATGTCAAGAAGATGCTAACAAATCCATAAAGATTAAAAAAGGTGCAAATAGCCCTAAACATCAAGGCTATTCTCATGACGCTAATAAAATCTAAGAACTGAACTGAAGAATTTATAGTGAAAAGATTTAGACTTCTTGATTGATTTCGTCACTTTTGTCTAAAATCAATTTCAAAATGCTTTTCAGCAATTTGATGGATGAAATTAGGTTTAGGCTTCAAAATTTCCTTTTTGTTTAATATGTTAGGGCGATTTTTGATTTGGTTCTGGTTTGGCTCGGGTATTTTAGTTGGATCAGAATTTAGTTTAACATTTTAATTAATTTAATTTATAATCAATAGAAAGTTGTCACATATTTAATAAAATTTTTAATTATGATTCTAAAAAATTTGTTAGTTATAAGGGTATATTTGAGCCTTAAAGATGGATGGAGGGGTATTTTTGTCCCAATAGGTAAACGAAGGGTATTTTAAAACCAATTTCAATACTTAAAGGGAATTTTTGACCCTTAAGGGTATTTATGAACCTTTTTCATTCTCAGATATATTTCCTAAAGATCTTCTCGAAGTTTCTCCCGATAGGGAAATCGACATCGGAATAGACCTTCTTCCAGATACTCAGCTTATATCTATTTTGCCCTACAGAATGACTCCAGTTGAACTCAAAGATTTAAAAGAATAGTTAAAGGATCTCATAGATAAGGGATTCATCAGACCGAACATCTCTATGTGGGGCGCACCAATTTTATTTGTGCGTAAAAAAGACGGTTCTCTTAGAATGTGCATAGACTACCGTCAGTTGAACAAAGTCACAGTTAAGAACAATTATCTACTTCCTAGAATCAATGACTTGTTTGACCAACTTTAGGGTGCCAGCTACTTTTCAAAGATAGACCTCAGATCAGGATATCATCAGCTTAAAGTCAGGGAATGTGACATTCCAAAAATAGCTTTTCGAACTCGGTATGGTTACTTCGAGTTTTTAGTCATGTCCTTTGGTCTCACGAATGCCCCAGAAGCCTTCATGGACTTGATGAACCGAGTGTTCAAGTAGTACTTGGACATGTTCATCATAGTCTTCATTGATGACATTCTTGTTTATTCCTGTAGCGAAAACGATCATGCAGACCATCTCAGAATAGTGTTCCAGACTCTTACAACTCACTAGTTGTTCACTAAATTCAATAAGTGTGAATTCTAACTAAGATCAGTAGCTTTTCTTGGCCATATTATTTCTGGTGATGGCATTAGGGTTGATCCTCAAAAGACCGAGGTGGTGAGAAACTGGACTAGACCCATTTCTCCATCAGACATCAGGAGTTTCTTAGGTTTAACTAGCTATTATCATAGGTTTGTTGAAGGATTTTCTTCTATTGCATCCCCCATTTCCAAATTGACTCAGAAGAAGGTTAAGTTTCAGTGGTCAGATTCTTGTGAGAAGAGTTTTCAGGAGTTAAAGACTCGACTCACCTCAACCTCAGTTTTGACTCTACCAGATGGTTTAGATGGGTTTTTTGTGTACTATGATGCATCTAGAGTAGGTTTAGGTTGCATCCTTATACAAAAAGGTAAGGTTATAGCCTATGCCTCTAGACAGATTAAGCCCTATGAGAAAATTACCCTACTCATGATCTTGAGCTAGTAACTGTAGTGTTTGCCTTAAAGATTTGAAGGTACTACCTATATGGGGTGCATGTAGATGTGTTCATAGATCACAAAAGTTTGTAGTATGTGTTCTCTCAGAAAGACTTGAATTTGCATCAGAGAAAGTGGTTAGACTTATTAAAGGATTATGACATGAGTGTTCTGTACCATCCGGGCAAGGCCAATGTAGTGGCTGATGCTCTCAGTAGATCATCTATTAGTAGTATTGCTCATGCCGAGGATGGTAAGAATAAGTTATCTCAGGAAATTCATCAGCTTGCCCGACTAGGCATGTGCTTAGTCGACTCAGCAGAGGGTAGTGTATAGGTGCAGAGTAGCTCTGAATCATCTCTAGTTTTCAAAGTAAAGGAAAGCAAGATAGAGATCCCAGTCTAGTTAGGTTGAAAGAATCAGTCAAAGATCAGGAAGTAGAGGTTTTCTCCCAAGGGGGAGATGGTGTTTTGCATTGTCAGGGTAGATTATGTGTGCCTGTGTAGATGACTTGAGGCAGCGAATTCTTGCAGAAGCACATGGTCGCGTTACTCTATTCATCTAGGGGCCACTAAGATATACCGTGATTTGTGGGAGATCTATTGGTGGAGTGGGATGAAGATGGATATTGTAGAGTTTGTAGCTAAATGCTCTACATATCAGCAAGTTAAGATTGAGCACCAAGAACCTAGTGGGTCCATGCAGGAGTTCAGTATTCCCATATAGAAGTGAGAGGAAGTGAATATGGATTTTATGACAGGTTTGCCTCATACCCGTTATCAACATAATTCTATTTGGGTCATCGTAGACAAGATGATCAAATTAGCTCATTTCTTGCCAGTCCATACCTCTTATAGTCAAGGACTACACCAAACTCTATCCCAGAGAGTTGGTTAGGTTGCACGGTGTTCCCTTATCTATCATATCAGATAGAGGTACCCAGTTTGCCTCTCACTTTTGGAAAGCATTCCAAAAGGGTTTTGGTACCCAAGTCCATCTCAGTACAACCTTCCACCCTCAGATAGATGGTCAAGTAGAAAGGACCATTAGACTCTTGAGGATATGCTGAGAGAATGCGTTGCTGATTTTAAGGGTAGTTGGGATGATCACTTGCCTTTGATTGAATTCGCATATAATAACAACTATTATTTTAGTTTCCGGATGGATCCATTTGAGGCTCTCTATGGTAGAAGATGTAAATCTTCGATTGGTTGGTTTGAAGTAGGTGATGCCGCAGTAGTGGGGTCTGACTTGGTGTTTGATGCCCTAAAAAAAGTTCAGTTGATCTGAGAAAGGCTTAGGGCTACCCAGATCCGACGGAAGTCGTATGCAGATGTGAGGAGAAAGGATCTCGAGTTTGAGGTCAGTGATTTTGTGTACTTGAAAATCTCTCTCATGAAGAGAGTGAAGAGATTTAACAAGAAAGGGAAACTCAGTCCCCGATATGTAGGTCTTTTCAGAATTCTCAGTCATTTCAGTAAGGTAGCTTACGATCTTGAGTTGACTTCAGATCTAGCTTCAGTGCACCCAGCGTTCTATGTCTCATTGTTGAAGAAGTGTATTGGTGATCCAGCTGTAGTTGTTCCCTTAGAAAACATAGATGTTTAGAATAGTCTTTCCTATGAGGAAGTTACAATCGAAATCCTTGATCATCAAATTCGTAGACTAAGGAACAAAGAAGTTCCACTAGTCAAAGTTCTTTGGAGGAATCAGTCTGTTGAGGGAGCCATTTGGGAAGCAGAAGAAGATATGCGGACCAAGTACCCTCATCTTTTCTTCGTGAATTTAGATTCGGTTTAAGGTACTAAACTTCTTAATATTTCTCTCTATCACGCTCAGTTTCAGTTGTACACCATGTTCATGTCAGCCGTGCATTTACAAATTAGTTCAGTTATGCATTCCATGCATCAGATATGTATGTTTAGCATGTAAGCTCAGTCCATCAGCATTCCTCAACTTAACCAGTCTCATTCGAGGATGAACGATCCCAATGGGGAGATATTGTAATACCCCGTATTTCCTTAGCATAATCTAAGTCCCAATAAATGAGTATTCATATACAAAATTTTTGAAACCCTCAGTATTTTTCAGCTTAGAGCCTGCTATTGTGTAGAAAATTTAATTAGCTTTCCAAGGATATAAAATTCGTCCAAATATGATAATCGGGTAAGAAGTTATGGCGATTTTAAGTTTTAGTTGTTAAACGCCATTGTTTTGACCCTTAGTACATCGCGGAGCCAGTGTAAATGACGATTGGCAATTTTCAGTGAGGTATTGCGATCCTGGCTCGTTGCGCCAGAGGCCAGATTGGCATTTGTCATTTTCTAGTGTTGCAGCGCGATGCCACCACAGCGCGGTATTTGTCCAGGTCCCAGTTTTCCCTTTTCCAGTGGCTTGGCGCGATAGTGGCGCGTCGTGTCAAGGCAAAAAATCAGGATTGCCACCGGGTATATCCTTATATTTTCCTATTTTTTCGTGTAGTTGTGGCTGTGGGTGGT